>NW_026057584.1:47186194-47391194 GCF_023721935.1 Panthera uncia
TAAAAATAAAAATAAAAATAAAAATAAAAATAAAAATAAAAATAAAATAATACTGTATTGTGTATTTTAAAGTTACTCAGAGAGTAGATCTTAAAAGCTCTCAGAATAAGAAAAAAAGGTTCTGTAACTATGTATGGTGACAGATGTTAATTAATCCTATTGCAGTGATCATTTTGCAATATATACATTATGTTGCATATATCATTATATTGTATACCTGAAACTAGTATATCAATTATACTTCAATAAAAAAAAAATGAAACAGTGCCACCCCACTGTCATCCTTTAATAAAATAGACAATTTACAGGCTTCTTTAAGCAGCTTTTTACCTCAACCATCACTTTTTGCTCAGTTGTACTTCATGCAACAAATTTGCCTCAAAGAAAACTCTGCCAATATTGTTTGCTTATTTATGTGAAAATCAACAGGTCGGAGGAAATCTCTTTGATCATTCATTTAAAGAAATAGATCATGTACCTCTTATGTATACATGCAAGGAATATAGCAGTAAATGAGACAGATAAGGTCCCTGCTTTCAAGGAGAGACATAATAAACAAATAATTATATAAGATACTTCCAGAAAGTCACAAATGCTATAAAAGAAATCTGAGAGAAAACAATGAAGAGGTGGTCAGACAGTGCTGGTATTTGTAACCTAATGCTATTGTAAAATAATGTACTGATTTGGAACTGCAAATATTAAGATACGATTAACACCTTTGAAATCTGAGTGTGTATTATAGCCAATGGTGACTTAAAATGAGCAGCGTGTTTTAATAATACATATAGCACCGTTTAACATCAATGGCACTATTACATTTATAGTCAACTGATTTTTTTAAAGGTGCCAAGGAAATTCAATGGGAAAGAAATAGTATTTTTCAACAAATGGTGCTGGGACAATTGGATAGCCTTATATAGGCAAAAAGATTCATGAGGAACCCTATCTTAAACCTTACCAAAGCAAAACAAACACAAATAGATCACAGACTTAAAGTAAGAGAGCTAAACCTATAAAATGCTATAAGAAAACAGGAATAAACCTTCAAATTTACATAAGGCAAGATCTAGAAAACCAAAGTCCAAGAGATAAAAGGTTGATAAATTAGACTTAACAAAATTTTAAACTTTTGACCTTCAAAAAATATCATACAGAAAAGTGAAAAGACAACCCACAGAATGAGAAAATATCAACAAAGCCTATTTTCAAAAGGAGACTTGTATCCACAATGAACACTCATACACACACACACACACACACACACATACACACAAACCCCTTTTCCTTGCAACTAAAGGTTTTTTTTTAAACCCAGTTAAAAATAGACAGGGAACCTGAATAGATATTTCTCCAAAGGAGATAAACAGATGCCCAACAAGTACCTGAAAAGATGTTCTACATCATTAGCTGTCAGGTCAACACAAATCAAAATCACAATGAAATGCCACTTTCATACTCACTAGGATGGCTGGAATTAAAAAAAGATAAAATAACATGTCCATACGGATGTGGAGAAACTGGAATCCTCACACACTGCTAGCAGGAATGTAAAATTGGTGTGGTCAATTTTTGAAATAGTTTGGCAGTTTCTTGAAAAGTTAAACACAGAGTTACTATATGACCTAACAATTCCACTCATAGGTATTCATCCAAGAGAAACAAAAACATATGCCCAAAGACTCGTACGTGAATGTTCATAGCAGCATTGTTTACAGGAACCAAAAAGTAGAAACAACCCAAATGTACATTTACTGGTGACAGTTTAAACAAGGAAGGGATCAAGGAATGCTTCTGGGCAATAGAACAGGAAAGGAGCATTTACACATGTGGATGAACCGCCAGACGCAAAAGACCACATAGTGTATCATTCTATTTATATGAAATATCCAGAGAAGGGATATATACAGACACAGAAAGTAGATTTGTGACTACTTAGGGTTAGGGGTGCAAATGCGAGAGTGGCTGATAATGAACATGAGGTGTTTCTTTTCAAGGTGAGATACATGCTCTGGAATTACATTGTTATCTGTAAAACTATATAGTAAAATTCATTGAATTGTACACTTAAAAATGGTACACAGGTGAATTTTATGGTAAATTATATCTCAATAAAGCTGTTTTAAAAAGCAATGACGGGGGCACCTGGGTGGCTCAGTTGGTTAAGCATCCGGCTTCGGCTCAGGTCATGATCTCACAGTTTGTGAGTTCGAGCCCTGCATCAGGCTCTGTGCTGACAGCTTAGAGCCTGGAGCCTGCTTCGAATTCTGTGTCTCCTTCTCTCTCTGCTCCTACCCCATTCATGCTCTGTCTCTCTCTCTCTCTCCTTCAAAAATAAATAAAAACATTTAAAAAAAATTTTTTTAAAAAGCAAATGACAAACTTGTCAAGTGCAAAGACAGCTGCAACACTAAGCAAAAATGTATATATAATAAAGACCTCTTTTCAAAATGGACAGAAATAAACAGATGCATTAGTCGGGTAACAGATCAAGAATAACAACAGGGGAGACTGGGTGGTTCAGTCAGTTGAGCTACAGACCTTGGCTTAGGTCATGATCTCATGGCTCGTGGATTTGAGCACCACATCAGGCTGTGCTGACAGCTCACAGCCTGGAGCCTGCTTTGGATTCTGTATCTCCTTCTCTTTGCTCTTCCCCGACTCATACTCTCTCTCTCACAAAAATAAAAAAAAAAAAAACATTAAAAAAATTATTTAAAAAAAGAGTAAGAACAGATAATACAAAAAAAAAAATACAAAGAGCTAATAAACATGAGGAAAGACTTAACCTCACTAGAAATCAGAAATATAAATTAAAACAAATGTTTCACCTGTGGGACTAAGAAAGCCTAGGAACGTCTGGTATAGGGATAGGTTGTTATCATTTTTTTCCTACTTAGCAAATATGTATCAGAAGTATGTTAAAAAACACATTTATTTCATTGGCTTCTAAGTCTCATTTCTAAAAATCCTAAATAAAAATACCAACAAGCCTTAATAAGCATGTTTGCTTTGTTAACAATAGTTTTCAAAAGCAGCAAAATGTCCAATAGTAGACTGACCAAGTTATAATTTTATGTATTTGTGTACACACACACACACACACACACACACAAAGTATATACATAGGCCACAAGATACATACACAAACATGCTATACACACACATACAAATATATCTTATGGACACTAGTTTCCTGGGTGGTTGGGATTTTTTTACCTCTTGATGTTTTCTTAATTATTCAATCAATGAATATGAATTATTTGTATGTTTCAAAGGTGACGAAAAAAGTAGTGTGGATATATATCCACTAATCTTCACATATAAAGCTTTAGTTATGAGCTTCTACATCCCCTCCTAATCGACTTTATTATGGTCACACTTTCATCTCCCACACATTAAAGCAGTTTTAGCTCACAAAATTCAAGAAAATTTAGTAAACTGAATAAACCTTACTATTCTTATTCCTCTATTCTGTTTTAGAGTCAAACTATAGAGCAGAATATTGCAAAATATAATTCATCAAAAAAAATAAAAATAAAAATTCTAGAAATTACTGAAGACCAAAATGGAGGTTAATGATTTGACTTAGTAACAAAATACAGTTTCTTTTTTTTTTTTTAATGCTTATTTATTTTTGAGAGAGAGAGAGAAAGAGACAGAGTGCGAGTGGAGGAGGGCAGAGAGAGAGGGAGACACAGAATCCAAAGCAGGCTCCAGGCGTCGATCTGTCAGCACAGAGCCTGACATGGGGCTCGAACTCAAGAACTGCAAAATCATGACCTGAGTCAAAGTCAGGTGCTTAACCAACTGAGCTACCCAGGTGTCCCTACAGTTTCTTAATTTAAGAAATTCTGATAGATAATATGTAGCAGTTAGATATTAGTATTAATGGAAGGGTGATTTGCTTTATAAACTTCAAAATGTCTTTAAAAGTCTCTAGAAGCATAATTGTATTGACTCAAAACACGAGAGAAAAATCCCTAACCTCAAAGTGTTTGGAGTTACAGACAACTGAAAAACTAATTATTTGTGAACATAAAAATAAGTTCTGAAATCACAATCTATGAACATTAGAAACTGTTACTAATTCTAACACAGAGGTGTCGAGAAACATCTTTTGCATAAAATTAAATGTAATTGTTTTCCAAAAGCAAACAAGAAGAGAGTCAGAAGTAGAGCCAGAAGAAAACATGATGAAGCTTGTTTCTCTGGGGTTGGTATTTATTTATTTACTGAGTTATGACTACCACAAGGAACAAAGAATCAAAATCTCCTTCTCCTTCCATGAGTAATTCTGATGGCTCTGCTGGAGCCAGCACAAAGAATACAGGCCCTTTGAAAACATCCATTGCTTTATCAATGCTGGTTTGTTTTTTCCTAGAGATGAGAAGGAATGATCCTGAAAGCATTTAACAGTTTTAAACACCAAGTCTTTACTGAAGATTAAAAAAAAAAAAAAAAAAAAAAGCCGAGTCAAGTTAAGTCTTAAAATAATGAGTCAGGTCAAAGCGAGCCAGGGAAAAGATGGATTTTAAGGGACCCTATGAATCTACTTTTGGTGAAACACTTAAAGTGTTACTAACTGCATGAGTATTAGTTGACTAGTAATAAAAGAATTAGATTAATTCATTTTTAGGTTGCCTCCCAGCTCTCCCATTAATGGAATTCTGCACCAAGGGATGACAGGTTATACCAAGAGAAACAGTTTCATTCACGAAACACAAATTCCTGGGGGTGTCTGGCTGGTTCAGTGGGCACAGCATGGGACCCTTAATATTGGGGTCATGAGTTCAAGGCCCACGTTGGGCCTAGAGCCTACTTTGAAAAAAAAAATTCCTTAGATTTATTTTGTATTAACAAGGGTAGGGACTCTATTTTTCTTTGTGTTTTTAACTTCCTAATCTGTAGTCCTGTCACAACTGTAGAAAGACCTAGACGCAACACTGAAAGAAAATGTACAAAGTCAAACTTAAGCTGTTTTTGAGACGGCCTGATTATTTTTATTGCAATGAATGCGAAATTGAATGGCACAGAGGCCAGAGAGCAGCTGAAAGTTTTCTATTTGCTATTAAATACAAAGTGTAGTAATAACATCTAGAAAATATTCCACAGCGTTTTCTTTACCAGAGAACCAGCAAGGCCAGTTTGTGGGTTTGCCCACAGCCTACAGCCAGGCCCTTCTGGGAATAAGTGCTGAGTGTTCCAGCAAACTGTTTTGGGTAGACAGGGGAGTAACCTGACTTGTGACCTTCTCTAGGACAGATACTGTTAATGAGAGGTGACACTCATTCACTGAATTTGGAACACAAATGTAGAAGCTTCTCCTGTTTTTAAGAGACATGTTTAACAATCATGCAGGGAAGCCGTATTTCTAAACAGAGACTTTGGCCAGGTTTTCCTGTCAGTGCTGATCATCAGTGCAATCTTTTCGGAAAAGACTCATCACTGAGGAAACGGGGCAGTAGTCAGTCAGTTCATAACATCCGCTTCATAGAAAAGGAAAGCAAGAAGAGGATTTTCCCAAATGTCACCATAACAGGTTAAAATGCAAACCCAGATATAACCCACTTAAGAATATCTACAATTATCTTTATTTCTTTCATTTTCCATAATTACTCACTTCCCCACAACTGTTGTCTGGGCACGATATAAACAACCTTTTCTTTACTTGTATACCTCTTCTTTCTTTAAAATACCTTCAGGCATCTCACTTGCTCTCCATGACAACCCTTAGGGGTAGGTATTACCCCTGGCAAACTTAAGTCACTTGCCCAAGGTCATATCTAATGAGTGTCAGAGCCAGACCCTGGGCTTACCTCTTCTAAGTCAAATTTGCATTCCTTATACCCACAAAGCCAACGCAAAAAAGGATAAGAGGGAACAAGACCTACTTATGTAAGCATGCCCCTTGCCCCAAAGTAGCTTGCAGTGTAACCAGTATCAAACAACAAAATATATAAAAGGGCACTGTGGTAACAGAATAATGCTCCCATGCCCAAAGATGTCCGTGTCCTAATCCCCAGAACTTTACATGTGAACGTGTCCTTGCATGGCAAAAGGGACTTTGCAGATGTGATTAGATTAAGGAACTCAGAAGTGGAAGATTACCCTGGATTATTTTAGCAGGCCCAATGTAATCACAAGAGGAGGCAGAAGAGTCAGTGTCAGATGATGTAGCCTGAGAAAGACCAGATTAGCCACTGCTGGCATTTACGATGGAGGAAGGAACCACAAACCAAGGATGCAGGAGGCCTCTAGAAGCTAGAAAGGTACCAAAACAGATTCTTCCCTAGAGCCTCTAGAAGGAACGCAGCACTGATAAAAACACTGATTTAACGCAAATCCCATTTGGACATCTGACCTCCAGAACTAAAGATAATAAAATTGTGCTATTTTAAGCCACCAAGTTTAATGTAAGTTGTTACGACAACAAGAAATCAATTCAGGCATGAAGACAAAATAGAGAAAACAGACCACATCTATCCTGCTACATGAATATTCTTGATGTTGTTTTGCATCTCAATATAATACATTTTAGAATATTTTTACTTCTAAAATATATTAAAGTATACGTTAATTTTTTCTTAGTTTTCCACATCCCTATTCAGATAAATTAACTGTGTTTTCTACGTTATCAGTCATCTTCATACCCTAAATGAACTTTTGTTTCATTAATTCCACAATGGTTCAAAGTTCATACTATTCTGTCAAATAGGGAAAAATCAGTTTCAGCCATTATGCAGACCTTGGTTAAAACCTACTAATGATGTGCAGTCACTAGATCAAAGGGTTTAAAAAATTCAAGAGGGCAGGGCGCCTGGGCGGCTTAGTTGGTTGAGCATCTGACTCTTGATTTTAGCTCAGACCCAGGGTTGGGGGATGGAGCCCCACATTGATCTTAAACCCTGCTTAAGATTCGCTCTCTCTCTCTCCCTCTACCCCTCTCCCCCGCTTGTGTTCTGTCTCAAAAAAACAAACAAAAAAATTAGTTTAAAAAAATCCAATTGTACTATTTCAATCACTACACAAGTATGTAAAATATTTGAAAGACACTAGGCTTTCCCTTTTACATTCTAGCTTTGGCTCCATTTACATATAAAGTCAAGAAAACCAGCAGGAAAAAGAAAAATAAAAAGTCACACAAAAAAATACAACTAGAAATGAAATAAAGGTTATGTTTAAAGTTAACAACAACAACAAAAAGATGAGAAGCACAAGTCAATAGCTTGAAAGAAAGTCCTCAACAACATATGTGAGAGCAAAACTTCACAAATCTAAGAAATAAGAAATTTTAGACTGAGGTTTCCTTTTGTTCCTGCAGGCTCTGTAATACATAAATATCATTCAAAAATCAATTAAGCTTGCCACCTTGCACTGAGTTTTCTACTAAATTAAACTTTTAATCACAGAACCCTCCATTTTCCCTTATTGTTTGAAAGGCATATGTATAATATTTTGAAGATATGCAGGGCAATATTCATTATTTCATATAACATAAAATTCTACTGAAAATAATGACTAGTAAAATTGCTGAAAGTGTTATTTTCTAGGTAACGTTCATATCAAGTGTACTTAGTTGGGCAAGGAACCAAGGTCTACCCACTGAGATCTAGATCTTTTCATTTTTAATACAGTGTTCTACGTGTGTTAGGCTTTACAGTCAATGGATTTGGGTTGACTGCTAGGGTACTTTTTTAAAGTTTTTGTATTTATTTTGAGAGAGAGAGGGAGCGAGGGGGAGGGACAGAGAGCATGGGAGAGAGAGAATCCCAAGCACGTTCCATACAGTCAGTGTGGAGCCCAATGCAGTGCTTGAACTCAAGAACCATGAGATCATGACCTGAACCAAAATCAGATGTTTAACTGACTGAGACACCCAGGTGCCCCTAGAGTGCCTTCATTTAGATGTCTCCTCAGCTTACTTCCACTTTCATTTCTCATCATGCCCTCAATGCCCTCACACTACACATAGAAACTTTATACTCACATACAGATTCCACGTATGTGGGTCACACAGAATTACTTTTCATTCATAAACATCTTTTACTAATCTATGCACATACTGTTTCCTCTACTTGGAACCCTCTTCTATATGTAGTGAATTCCATTTCCTTTTTCATTAGCTAGATCATATGTCACCAAGTGACCTGGGAAGCCTTCCTCAAAGGCACCAGGCAGAGTTCGATACTTCCCAGTTATGCCTTCTTTATTTCGGTATAAATGTATTTGTGTCTACCACTCAGAATTCAAATAAAATAAATGTAGATTGGTCTTCCAAAAATATTTTTGAAATCTTCCCTCCTCTCCACCTACCCAAAATCATGCCCTGGAGTAGGAAGGAAAGCACACTAAGCATTTTATCTTTTTGTTTAAGAGCTTCTTTAGTTTCTTTAAGTGCTATGCTGTCTTTAAGACAAAATCCAGACTTCCTTCCTTAGCTACTACTATGTGTCTTAATGTATGTGACCAGCTACAGTGAAATCACCTTCCAACAAATTTATACACTGTCTAAGCATCCAGTTACATCTTTGGTAAACACTGAAAATAAAATTAGCCCATAAATTATCACTCAGTAATAGATACACCATGTATTCTTTAATTTACTTATTTTTTTTTTTTAATTTTTTTTTTCAACGTTTTTTATTTATTTTTGGGACAGAGAGAGACAGAGCATGAACAGGGGAGGGGCAGAGAGAGAGGGAGACACAGAATCGGAAACAGGCTCCAGGCTCCGAGCCATCAGCCCAGAGCCTGACGCGGGGCTCGAACTCACAGACCGCGAGATCGTGACCTGGCTGAAGTCGGATGCTTAACCGACTGCGCCACCCAGGCGCCCCTAATTTACTTATTTTTTAATTTACATCCAAGTTAGTTTGAATATAGTGCAACAGTGATTTCGGAAGTAGATTCCTTAATGCCCCTTACCCATTTAGCCCCTCCCCCTCCCACAACCCCACCAACCACCCTCTGTTTGCTCTCCATATTTAAGAGTCTCTTAGATTTTTGTCCCCCTCCCTGTTTTTATATTATTTCTGCTTTCCTTCCCTTATATCCATCTGTTTTGTATCTTAAAGTCCTCATATGAGTGAAGTCATATGATATTTGTCTTTCTCTGACTAATTTCACTTAGCATAATACCCTCTAGTTCCATCCATGTAGTTGTAAATGGCAAGATTTCATTCTTTTGATTGCCGAGTAATATGTACACACACACACACACACACACACACACACACACCACATCTTCTTTATCCATTCATCCATTGATGGACATTTGGGCTCTTTCCATACTTTGGCTATTGTTGATAGTGCTGCTACAAACATTGGGGTGTATGTGCTCCTTCAAAACAGCATACTGGTATCCCTTAGATAAATACCTAGTAGTGCAATTGCTGGTTTATAGGGTAGTTCTATTTTTAATTTTTTGAGGAACCTCCATACTGTTTTCCAGAGTGGCTGCACCAGTTTGCATTCCCACCAGCAGTGCAAAAGAGATCCTCTTTCTCCACATCCTCGCCAACATCTGTTGTTGCCTGAGTTGTTACTGTTAGCCATTCTGACAGGTGTGAGATGGTATTGATTTGCATTTCCCTGATGATGAGTGATGTTGAACATTTTTTCATGTGTCAGCTGGCCATTTGGATGTCTTCTTTGGAGAAGTGTCTATTCACGTCTTTTGCCCATTTCTTCACTGGATGATTTGTTTTTTGGGTGTTGAGTTTTGTAAGTTCTTTATAGGTTTTGGATACTAACCTTTTATCTGATATGTCATTTGCAAGTATCTTCTCCCATTCTGTCGGTTGCCTTTTAGTTTTGCTGATTGTTTCCTTCACTGTGTAGAAGCTTTTCATCTTGATGAGATCCCAACAGTTCATTTTTGCTTTTGTTTCCTTGCCTCCGAAGAGGTGTTGAGTAAGAAGTTGCTGTGGCCAACGTCAAAGAGGTTTCTGCCTGCTTTCTCCTCAAGGATTTTCATGGTTTCCTGTCTCACGTTTAGGTCTTTCATCCATTTTGAGTTTAGTTTTGTGAAGATACACTATTTATTCTTAAACGATGTTTTCTTTCTATTACCTTATTTTCCAACCAAAAAGAAAAAAAGGCACCCTCTTGCTTCTATACTTTTTCTTCTTTTGAAGGACGCTAAGTTTTGTTTCCTGACACAAGCTTATAATCTATCTTTTCTTAGTTGTGTGAGAGAAGCCAGGCTTTTCCTGACTTTCACAGGCAGGAGACATAGACTCAGGCCTTCAGATACTACCACAAAAGCTTTTGAATCTCTAGCAAGTGATGCATAGAGACAGGGATGTGTAAGAAATTATTCTCCTGCTGCTGTTCCATGCTCAGCAACAGTGATTCCAGCAGCAGTAAAACACAGGACCAATGGTTCCTCTGCTAGCTTCTGTGGCCCATTTTTTAGAAAACTAGTGAGTTATCAATATCCTTCTAATAACTTCCTGTTCAGCTAAATTTAGCCAAAGTCAATTTTTATTGCTTTTCACAAAGAACCCAAACCTATATGCAAAATACACACACATGCATTCTACCATATATACCTGTATCTATATACCCTACCTCTCCATACACTACTAGCATACAATGGTGAGCAGAAATAAATTTGTTCCCTGCTTTGAAGAGCTTAGTCTAGCCAGGAAAACAAACACATCATAACATAACCAGGAAAAAAAATCAATGTAAATTTTAGCTCAATGAAGAAAAAGAGCTTCAGTTAGGGCACTAAGACTGTATAGCAGAACCTGATGGAACAGAGGAGGAGGGAAATTGGTAAAGGCTGTTCACAATATACTATTTAACACCAAGCATTTCTAGATCGGCAAAAAGCACCCTATTGTGGAGCTGGCTGAGGTCTGTTCTTTTTACAGGAAGGGCTAAAAGTCACTATTGTTTTCTTAAACAGTCCATGAAACAAAGGAGCCTAAAATACTTCATGCAGTTAGTTACCAATGTCAAACGTTGTGGCAAAAATCATCAGGGAGCCTTCTCAAGGCTCAACTGAAGTTTCAGACTCACAAAACTGCCAAAGGCCACACATAGCACCAGTCTATTTAGAGGATATAGGACAGAAGCAGACATCCCTCCCTGATCAGAGTGCTTACGTGACTTTCCCCGTGCAGTAGTGCATACATACGGATATTTAGAGCTCTTCTCTTCGCCTCACTAGGTAACAGCTCACACAGGAAGAAACAAGATATGGTGGGCAGAGAGGACCTACCCCAGCTTCAAAGCTTCATGCCCCAAAGGAATGGTACCTCTTATACTTCACAGCCATTGCTTCACAGCCATTGCTTTCAGAATTCCCACAAAGGACTGCCATTTATAAATCATTGTACTCAGGGAACCCTAGAGCTGCGTACAGCATCCCTATCATGTATTTTCAGTCTATTTACAATTTCTCCCAGTCTAAATGCAGTTACTGACCCAGGACCATTTTTAGCATAAGCAATGATATCTAGTCACTTAACCACTCAGGATCCAGTAAAATAGAACAAAAAGACAAGATCAAATTGGCATGCAGATAGGAAAGGGTTTCAGTAACCATTTTCCAACAGCCAACTACTGATAACATTCAATGTCACTGTCCCTGTATGTATTAATTCAGTTAGGCTGCATTATGCTGTAATAACAAGCGTCCCTAAAATCCATTAGTTAAAAATAACAAAGAATTATTTTGTACATGTACATCATAGATTAGTAAAGCGTCTATGCTTCACGTCTTCCTCACTCAGTGACCCAGGCTGATGGAGGCTCTATCATTTAAACTATCACTACTTACTATGGCATCTGGTAAGAGGAGAGGAAGAATAACTGCTAATCCTTCTACTCACAATTGATACACTTCTACTCATGTTTAATTGGCTAGAAAAAAGTCACATGGGCATATTTAAATTCAAGGTTTTGCCACAGTTTTAGAAACACGATACTGATGGACAGTTGTGATATCTACCACATCATATAAACCAGATATAATTAAAAAAAATGATTTTATGAATTTTATTTCCAAAGTATTAGAATCAGCATGGAGCCCTTTTAAGCATTAAAGTCTCTTCTGCACCCAGAAACACAATAAAGTAGCAGATAAACTACCTAATTTAAATTCTTCATGATCACCCCAGCAATGTATTACAGAATGTAGAAAGGTAGGTAATTTTCCCAACTAACATTGGAAAAATGACAAAGCTGGACAAGCTTGTCTGACTCCAAGGCCTATTTCCTTTTCAAGACATCACAATGTACAGCAAATATAAAGTCAGTGAAGAAAGAAGAGTCACAGGGCAAACTGTACCACAGCATTAAGAAGGTTAGGAACAATAAGGGGACATGAGAGTTCCAGTCAAAGAGCAGAGACTTTAAAATAAGGAAGGAATGGTCAGTGGAGCAAACTGTAAAAAGTCCAATAAGATGAGGGGTCCAAAGTGTCCACTGAAGCAGGTGGCTACTAACGATTTCAGTTAGAGCCACTGCTGAGTTGCCAGACTGAAGTGACTAAACATGGAAAGTGATGAAGTGGATTCAATTATCCTGGATGTGAAGAGACAGAGAAAGGAAAATGACTGAGAGGAGATAATGTTCAAGGGGAAGCTGTTTTGATTAGTTTTTCAGGTAGAAACAATTTAAACATGTTTGAAAGTCAGGGAAAGGAAAAGTCAGAGGAAGGGAAGGGAACAGAAGGGAGAAAAGAGAAGGAAAGAAAAGAAAAGGAAATGAAAGAAAAGGAAAGGAAAAAAGAAAAAAATAGGGGCGCCCGGGTGGCTAGGTCGGTTACGCATCTGATTCTTAGGCTCAGGTCATGATCTCACAGTTCAGGTTCATGAGATTAAGCCCTGCATTGGGCTCTGTGTTGACAGCAAGGACCCTCCTTGGGATTCTTTCTCTCTCTCTCTGTCCCTCCCCAGCTCGTACTTTCTCCCTCATTCTCTCTCTCTTTCTCTTTTTATTTTTTAATATTTACTTGAGAGAGAGAATGAGGGAGAAAGTACGAGCTGGGGAGGGACAGAGAGAAATGAAAGAACAGGCAGTGTCCATGAGAAAGCAGAGGGAGTAAGTGGTAACAATACAAAGCAGCTTGTATTTACTGAGCCACCGCAATGTGCCAGTCCCTGTACTAAGCACATTACATGTCTGAACTCACACCACATTAACTCATTCAGCTGAACACATACCCAGGAGCAAGTCTGATGAGGACAATGCATCGGGCAGCTGGCAGTAACAGACAGTGCAAGTTAAATAGCTGTAAATGCAGAACCAGGGTTTGAGCCCAGGTAGTTCGCCTCCACAAACCACACTAATATGCTCGGCTATTGTCTCCCTTGACATGCGACTGAGATGAGGGAAAGATAGACAGAAAAGCCACTACCTCCCTTGAGATGCTGAAAAAGATAAAAAAGATATTTGTGGTGCAGAGATGTTTATATGTTTGGGCTTGGATGGAATGAGCTCCTCAGGAGAGGTGTAAGGCAAGTTTGGGGGATGCTTAAACGTAAGCATTTCTTCCACAGTCAAGACACAGTCTGACAGTGTCTTTCTAGATACACGTTATTCTGACTAGCTTATTGCAATCTATATTATCGTCTTTTCTTAAAAAACAAAACAAAACAAAACCTATTTGGACAAAAATTCTAATTGTAAAAAATGAAGTCTTAATTTATATATTCCTTTTATGAGGGAAGTCTCAGAAGTTATACAACATGATTACAAAAATATCATCAGGAAAAAAGAGAACAGACCAAAAAATACTTATCTGTACACCTATAACTAAAACTTTATTTCTTCACTATAGGAAAGGCTCTTATGATCCATTCATTCACTCACCTATTCAATTTGCTGAGCACCAACTTGTACTAGGCACCAGGCATTGCTGTAGGCCCTAGGGCTACAGCAGTGAACAAAACAGATTAAAACACACACACACACACACACACACACACACACACGCAACTGTTCTCATAGAACATACAAACTAATTGAAAGAAGGAGACATTAACTACCTTACATAAATACCTTATGTAGCAATGTGAGCATTCCAGGGAAAAATAAAGCAGAAAAGAGGGCAGAGCACAAAGTGGGAAAGGGGCAATTGCAATTTTAAATAAATGGTCAGGGAATGACTGAGAAGATGGTATTTGAGCTATTCTTGAAGGTAGGGGTGGAGGGGGCACCCAATGGACATTTGAGAAAACAATGTTCCAGGCAGAGAGAAGAGCCCAAGCAAGGGTGAGGTGGAAATGTGTCTTTTGTTTATGAGCCACTGCAAAGAGACCCAATGAGGCTGGAAAAGAATGGAGAGGAGAATAGCAGAAGATGAAGTTAAAGATAAAAATAGTGGACTGAAACTCAGGGACCTCTCGGCTACTATAAGACAGATGGTAAGGTATTAGTGGAATCTGAACAGGAGTGTTATAATCGGAATGTTTTAAAAGAATCACTCTGGCTGCTGTAGAGAACAGTCTGGGAGTATCCAGGGCAGAAGTGGGGAAAACAGTGACACATACCAGCTCTCTTCCAACTGCTCCTCCAGGTTTCCTATCCACCCTGCTCTTGGCCCAGGATGTTGACCAGGATGAACTCACGGACTGCCGTGTCCCCTGGCTCCCATGTGGATTCCACCAGTGGGGAGCACACACAGGATCAAAGGGAGGGAAGAGAGTGAGTCAGGGTGGTTTTTTTCCCCTGCTCCTCCCTTCCAGTTACTCTGGACTGGCTACTGCCCTTGGACAAAAGCCACAGCTCCTGTCCTGTGGCTTTTTCCACCTAATCCTCTGAATTCTAGTACCCACTCCCTTCCCGATCTACCTTCAGGCCAAGGGGTCCAATTGTAATGAGACCTTGCACAGTACTCTTTTAAAATAGTTCTTTTACTAAAAGCTCCTCAAACTATCCCAATTTAAGCATACCATCTCTTTCCTGGCAGTACCCTTGCTAACTCAGGAGTCCAGGGCAACAGTGCAGGTGGGAGACAATGGTGGCTTAGACCAGGATGTTAGCAGCAGAATGACAAGAATCAGTTAGATTTTGATTTTCTCATAGATGTAATGTCACGCATAACTCCAGATTTTGGCATAAGCAACTAAAAGGATAGAATGCCATCAACTGAAATTCATTTCTTAAAATCACAAATCAATAGAAAATATAAGTAAATATAGTAAATAGTGGTGCACAAGAAAAGGAATGCTATGGCTTACAAACAAATGCAAAGATGATTAATCTTACCATTAAAGGAATGTAAATTAACATAATCATATAAAATATACATAAATAGATACATAATATGGATAGGATAATTACAATATAAAGTTGACAAAGATAAATGTATGATGATAAATGGTGTTGTCATGGATGTCAGAAAAGGAGGAATTGTAAAATTCTTCCCATTGTAAAACTGGGGGAATGTAAACCTCTGTGAAGAATAATTTGCCACACCTATCAAAACTTCAAATGTACATATTTAAAAATGCTCTGCTAGGACTTTATCCTACACACATACTCACACATTTGCATAAATACATACATATAAGATTTTTCACTACTGCAGTGTTTATAATTACAAAAGATTAGAAACAATCTAAATGTCCAGCAACAGGAAATACAAGTTAAATAAATTAGGCTATATACACTAAAGAATAAATACCATCAGTATTTTGCAAAGAACAAGATAAACTCTTGCTTATATATACATATGGAAAGGAAAACTCTACAAAAGATTTATATTGTTGGGAGGGGTGGGGAGGAGTCAAGTGCTTAACAGAAATATTGAGTATATTCTTATTTGTGAGTCTTTTAAGGATATACACATATGTGGGAATAAGAAAATTCTAAAGCGATCAAAGAAATTGTTTAGAACAACTGCCTCTAAGCAGGTTGATGTGAGAGACTCCTTTTTTTCATTGTATACCCTTTTTGGACTGTTTGAAATTTTTTTTTTACCAAGTGCATATATTAATTTGTTAATAAACAGAACAGTATATAAAGCTAAATTTAAAAAAAAGCAATAAATAATCTTGTGTTCCATAAAAACCTATGGTGTTGAGTACAGAAATATATCTGAAAAGTACAACCTATCAAAACTAAAGTATGGTTTCATTTTATTATTTTCTTATTTTGTTAGAAGATATAAATGCCCTGACCCGTATTATTTTGAATCACTGGTGTTTCTCCATTTGTAGTCAAATAGAGCCTATTGACATACTGTTGGGGTTTTCCAAATGTCAGCCATATATGGAAAATACAACAGGGCTTAATGTAGATGATTTCAAATGGAAAAAAACAAATATGTGACCTGATTTCTATTAAGAGTTAACTTAATGACAGACACTCATTTTGGCACTGACCAGAATGCCAAATGGAACAGCCTACACCATGATTCCTGTTTCACTAATATTATAATTCCCAGAACTAATATATTTTAGAACTAGCAGGAAACAACAATATGGAAAAAAAATTAGTTGTCTTTAGGCTTATCTTAAAATATTCTCTCAAAGCCAGAAAATCAAAATTGTTAAAAAAAATTTTGTAAAACTATTTTACCAAAAGAATGCCACATTATTTCTTTGAAGATTCTCTAAGTTTGCACAAATGTAGACAAATATACCAACACAAATGTGTACAGGATTCTATATATTTTATTTCATTGATGTAAATGTAAAACTCAACTTTTTTCTTCCCATCTTCCTCATGCTATTTTTCTCCTTTCCACCACAGTCTTGTCTGACACAGAAATTTGTCCCTATAGAGAAGATTTTAATGTTATCCAAACCATAATGCATAATTTATCCAAGAAATTTTGGGTAAGAATTTTTTTTTTTTAAGTCAACCAAATCTACTTGAATACAAAAATTCCTCAACTGGTTTTGGTAGCACCACTCAAGGTTTTAGATTATTTCATGATTAGGGACTTGATGTATAATTGTCAATAAGTCGCACTTCAATTTTGCTGACAAAGAAAAAGACAAAAAGCCTTGTTCCTTCTTCTCAGAAGAGACAGAAAAACACTTTAATATACTTCCCCAGATTTCTGCAAATTCACACAGTTTGAAACTGAAGACATCCAAAGCAGTGAAAATACAATGTATTTTTAAGACTTTTATACATATATGACAAAATTGTAGGAAAAATGTTAAGTCTTTTGTATTCATGTAACCTTCCTAGGGATCTGAAGTGCTTATATAAATTGTTTTATTAAGTTGTTACATTTAAGCTAAAGTAAGTTCTTTTAAAAATTAAATGATACTAAATAAATATCTAATGGGGGGAATGAAGGGGTTTCGGGACAGCACCCACACCCCCCCCCCCCATGTGCCATTTTGGCATATGGATTATTTTCAGCTGAAGGTACTTGAGATCCTGTGGACTCAAGAGACTTTTGTCACTCCCTTAACCACACAGATGAAGCTAAATTGAGTATTTTTCTCAGAATACGGGTTATTAACAGAGACAAACTTTATCTGAGTGACCCATCTGTATGCCAGGGCAAACATCTAATTATCAAACATCTGCTTCTCTTATTATCACTCCATGAAATGCATTTCTTTCCTCTGAAATCCCAGACCCCTAACCCCTTTCTCCTTAGTTCAGGATGACATATTATACCTCATTCTGCCTGTCTTCAGAATTTCCATGTCTATATGGATTCCCCATGCATACATGCACCTATTAATTTTGATTTTCTACTGTTAATCTGTCTCCTGTCAACTTGATTCTTAGCCCAGCTAGAAGGGCCTTTAATGGAAACAGAAATTCTTGCTCCCCAACAGGAGGGAAGGGAAGAGAGGGTAAAGGAAAAGGGGCCACTGTTGCAATATTTACCTGTGGCATCGAATTCGATTGGCTGGCACCCGCGGTGAGAAGACCAGTCACACTTGAGGACTTGCCCTCCTTCCACAATCCCAGGCTGGGTAGTGTTTGCTTTGGGTGCTCCCACCAGAAGAAACATCCTGATAAAATACAAAAGGGAAGATAAGATTTTAAATGGCACAAAGCATAAACAGTAACCTATGATTTAGAAAGAACAATCATTCTCTTGCTATTATACACAATTATTTTTAACCATTCACTGAGGGCATAATCTATCTTCTATATTCATTTGATGCTCTTACATACATACATTATTCAATACAGTTTATCCATGCTAATAACATCTTATAAGGCAACTTCAGAGTGACATGTCATTTAAAAATCTGTGCTGGTCAAACTGGACACTTTAAACATATACAGTTTATTATATATCAACTGCATCTCAAAAAAGCTGTTAAAAATGTGTGCTGGCTAGAATCTGGGACAGATGTTTTGATTTAGGGTTTTTTGGAATGGTTTTTTGTGTGTGGTCTGCCATAGACTTTCTATATCCTGAACGCTAAGCAAAAATGAATAAATAAATAATTCTAAAGTATTGTAATTCTACATACTATCATTTTTTTCTTTTTGAAAACATATCTTGTTTTGGAACTACTGTACTTCAGTAATTTTTTTTTAATGACTAATAAATTTATCTTTTCAGAGGATTAATCTAGTCAATCCTGGCCAAAGAATAGGATTGCTATTCAATTTCTTATCAGGATAAAATAAGCAGGAGACAAAATAATACAGAGTCCAGTTTTTAAGCAAAAGAGACCTTTTCATTAGTTTTTTCTATTCATTCAGAAAAAGAAACAGCTTGAGTGTCTTGTCTACATAGAGCACAGTGCTGGGCACTGGGGACAACACCATGAATAAAACAACCTTGTTTCCTGCTCTCAGTGGTGTTTACATTCCCTTTGGGAAGAAATAGAGAACCTGACCAAGAAAATCAGTCATGCTTACAAATGCTGTGAAGGAAAAACTTCTTTACATAAAGGAAAGTAATCTTGAAGGAATGGAGGGGAAAGACTTACTTTACATAAGGAGAAGTCAAAGGAAGTTTTCCGTAAAGAAGGAAGAGGAAAGACTTCATTTAGATAAAGTAGCAAGGAAACTTATTTTTAAATAAACCGAGATGTACAGGATTAGATGGTCACCAAGGAGTGTTTGTGTGTTGGGGTGGGGGGGAGGGGTTGGGGGGGAAGGCAAGGTGAGAAAGGTGGGATAAGGGTGTGGCATGAAGAAGTAGATGGGAGCACCCCGGGCAGAGGGACAAAGACCCTCAGCAAGAAAAAGATCAGTGTTGGAGAGTTTCAAGAAAAAGGTGTGGCCGAGGCAAAAGAGCAAGCTAAGAGTGACACATGATAAAGGTGGGGAGCTTGGCAAGAACTAAATCAAGCAGGGCTGTTCAACTAATGTAATACTCTTGGATTTTATCATAAGGTCCATGTGAAGCCTTTGCATTTTTTTTAAGCAAAAGAATGACACGATCTAATAGAGAAAACTATATTTGGTGCCTTCTGGGGAAAGGATTAAGGAGGGAGGGGAACAAAATGGAACAAGGAAAGTAAGAGACTTTCAGCAGGGAAGGGAGGAGATAATAGTGACCTAGATTGGGAAGGCGGGTGGAGAAGGAGATGGGTGGGCAGACTTTGGAAATAATCTGGAATAGAATGAACAGAAATAGCTGGTGGCTGTAATATGGGGGAAAGGGAAGATTAAAAAATGTCACCCAGGTTTCATTCTGAAGTGCATGGATGGGACAACAATTTACTGCACAAAAAGAAAAAAGGCTGAAGAGTAAGGAAGCAGAAGGCAGATTAAATATTTACAGGAAAACCAAGAATTCAGTTCTCAATGTTACTCTGAAGTATCTGTTAGACACCAATTGGTAGTCCGGAGCTCTGAGGAGAGTTTTGCTTCAGAGATCATGTATTGAGAATGTCAACTTAGAGTAGATGGGTTCATGCCGGGAAGCTTCAGAAAGAAGAGAGGCAAACAGTGAGCTCTGGGGAGCAAGAGCCTTTAGGAGTCAGGTAAAGAAAGAGGATATAGTAAAAGAGAATGAAAAGAAACTGATTGAAGTATAAAAGAAAACAGGATATAGTTATACACGGAAGGCCCTCAATAAATGCTACCACCATTATTATTTCACTTCCTCATTAAACATTTAGTCACTTAAATTGTAGCATAGAAAATACTTCACTGCCTTTCCTTTTTTTTTAAAGTTATGAACAAAGCTACATTTTAATATGAAATGTGCTCATTTTAACGTTTACTTATCAATTTCAATTTCATTTCTTCCCGGTGGTATCTGCTAAATCATACTTAGACTCATCAAGAGCTGGCTGCATGACTGACTGGCTGGTTTACAGGAATCCTGCTTTCTGATATTCATCTTAAAACTCCATACTCGGGGCGCCTGGGTGGCTCAGTCAGTTAAGCGTCCGACTTCAGCTCAGGTCACGATCTCGGGGTCGTGAGTTCGAGCCCCGCGTCGGGCTCTGGGCTGATGGCTCAGAGCCTGGAGCCTGCTTTGGATTCTGTGTCTCCCTCTCTCTCTGCCCCTCCCCCGTTCATGCTCTGTCTCTCTCTGTCTCAAAAATAAATAAAAACGTTAAAAAAAAAATTTAAAAAAAACAAAAAACTCCATACCCAAAAAAAAAAAAAAAAACACTCCATACTCAAAATAAAGGCAAAACTCCCAACCGAACCACACCCTGTTTAATAAAGCTTTATGCAGTCATATTTGGCATCAGTAAAACATCAATGCTGGCTCCTTCTCATCACAACCAACTTAGTTTTCACTCAGCAGGAAAAAAAAAAAAGGCTATGAGTAGGAGAGGCCGTACCCCCATGAATAAGAGGGCACTCAATGTCATCTAGACTCCTTTACTGCAGGGGAGCTGGTTAATAGCTAAAATATTTATGTAAATAAATATAATTTTATATTATAAATATAAAGAATTTTCCATTTCAAAAGGTCAAAAATTTGGCCATACACATCATAAAACTTCCCCTATTCATCTGGATTAAATGCTTTTTTTTTAATTTTCTTTCAATGTTTATTTATTTTGAGAGAGAGAGAGAGAGCATGAGCGGGGCAGAGGGAGGAGAGAGGGAATCCCAAGCAGGCTCCACACTGTCAGCACAGAGCCCCACGCGGGGCTCCATCTCATGTGCCCAAACTGTGAGACCATGATCTGAGCTGAATTCAAGTGTCAGACACTTAACCGACTAAGCCACCCAGGTGCCCCTGGATGCAATGAGTTTTGAGTGCGTGATAGGGAAAAGAACATTTCAGACAAGTATACTTTTCAGGGTCTACACCTGAAAAGGCTGGGGTCAAGTCCTGCAATAGTCCTAATAACCATAATACAATCACAGGTATACATATGATTTCAGTGCTGGGTAACAGCCAGGTTCCAGATGAGGACCAAGGAGGTGGTTCTCAGAATTTGCCTAGAAATTTCCAAGAAAAACTCATTTCCTGACCATCATCACATTGCACATTATAGAATCTTTTATAATTATTTTTAATCAAAGCTATTCTTCCTACCTTATAATAAATTGCTTCCTTGAGGGGTACCTGGGTAACTCAGTCGGTTAAGTGTCCGACTTCAGCTCAGGTCATGATCTCAGTTAGAGCCCCTCATCCGGCTCTGTGCTGACAGATTGTGTGTCTCCCTCTCTCTCTCTGCCCCTCCCCCAGCTCACACACTCCCTGTCTCTCTCTTTCTCTCTGTCTCTCTCTCTCTTTCTCTCTCAAAGGTAAATAAATATTAAAAATAATAAAAATAAATAAATAAATTGCTTTCTTGAAAGTAGGAGACTCTAATTTATCTTTGGGCCTGGCACATAACAAGCACTCAAGAAAAGTTTTTTTAATTGACAGGTAGGTAGCAAGTAAATTCGATAGTTACAGGTTTCAATCTTAAGAAAGCCCTATGTAAATAGCCATTTCCACTACCACCAAAAATCATCCTCTATTAAACATCCAATTATTTAAATTACCCTTACAACAATTTCTTTACATACATATTTCTTCTTAATTTTGGATTTCAGACACTTTCTTTACTTGGGCACTATGAGAGAGGGCTGGAAAGTTACCCGCAGTAAGGGACTTCAGCAAAGACACAAAAAAGGACGTGGTAGAAGGGTTCTGAAAGAAAACTGCACTCCACTGGCAGCACAAAGTTCGCATTCCTTGGATAAGACCATGAACATGGCTGCTGCTTTTCATCCGGCCATTTGCACATTGTAGGCATGAAATGATGGGTAATTAGATGTACTAACATGGGTGTTCGTTAGGTTTTCCTAAGCATACTTTCATGTGCAGTCTTGCACATTGGTGAAATGCCACAGAAATGGTAGAATAATATAAAAGGAATGTGTGAGCACTGTTAATTTCTAAATGCTAGGTTAATGGGGGAGAAAAAAAAGCTGAGGAATAAAAGTACTTTGTCCAAAGTGTCAACATGATATTTACTTTTAAAGAATATTACAGAAAGTTTTTAAAAAAGAAAAATGGGGAGATGGAGACAGTAAACTGCCTTAGACAAATGTTAAGTCCTAAGAAGGAGCTATATAAAGAGAAATTAAATATTTATAGAGAATAAAAAGTAAAGGATGATAAAAGATGATATTTGAGAAAATTAAGGAATATAAAAGCAACACAGACAGAAAACAAAAACAAAAACAAAAACAGACAGAAAACAGAAAACAAAAGCCCCATTGATGTATTAGGAAGATGAATTTTACATCCCGTATTTTTTTACTAGAATAACAAAATAGCCTGCTAATGAAATGCTTTATAAGAATTAAGTAATTATTGAAGTTCATCTAAGAATGTCTAACTAATGTCTGTAACAGCTTAATTAGGGTAAGAGAAGTGACAGAGCTGAAAAAATTTGGCAATATAAACAGCACTGTCTAATAAGCAGTTTGATACTATAGGTTACAATTACCCGATATAAATCAACTGAGAAAGTCACTTGTTCAATATTTGAGCCTCAGCTTCCTGTATAACAATGCCCACTGTGATTACTTCTAAAAAGATTTCTGAATGTGGACAGTAGACAAAAACAAACTTAGAAAATCTGAAGGCATCATAAAAATATAAGATGATGGCCCCAGAATTAAAAACAATTAATAAACTATTCTCTCTAATAAAGTAGAAAAAAGCTATTTTCAAAAAGGCTTTCCTTTCCTCAGTTTCCTCAAAGGATCATTAATTAACTTAAATGCAAGACCTCAAGAGGAAAAAAAAGGAAGAAGGGTACAAAGTAGGGGACTTGCAACACTTCCTGACAAGAGTGGGGAGCTGGGGAAGACACTTGGGGTTAGCTGGAGCTGACAGAGATTTCGCTGATTAGCAGTGAAAATCTGAAGCTGAGCAACTCCGTTTCACATGCCTGCCGCCTTCTGCTGGCAGACTCCATCTCCTCCCAAAAGTTTACCCAAGAACAGAATCAGGATCCTTATCCTCACTATTCTGGTCAAATGACTCAAGACATGTCCATCATTATGGTTTACATACACGGGCAGACTATTAATCAACATCATGCCACAAGAAATTCTGAAAGATAAAGAGCAGAGTGTGTTGGTGGGGTAGGAGGGGTAGAAGAAACAGGGAGTGAAGAGAAAGTGCAGGAGAAGGGGGGTGGGGGAAGACAGGATGGAAAACAAAAAAGGGGGAGGAGAGGTACAGGAGGAGTGGGGAGGAGAAAAAAAGAATAGATGGGGAGGGAGAAGGAAGAGGAAGACAAGAGGATCAGAGAAACCAACCAGGAGGATGCCTTTCGGATGCACTTCCTATCCAAAGTGGACTTTAAGGGCAGTTGCTTCAGGGAATGTGACCTTCACTACCAAGGAGAGGCAACCAGCCAAACAATGACAAGTACATTTTTTAAACCCTCCAAATGAACTAAGTTATTTGGCTGTTTCAGCACTGACTTCTCCAAGATAAAGCATGTCTAATATATCTGGCTGACTCCGGGCTGACCAGTGAATGAGCCTTCATCAAAAGCAACTTTCGAAAAATTACCACACCCGTATATAGAAAAAAATGTGTATAAAATAGCATGAATGTTTTTTCAGAGAGGTAATTCCAGTCTCAGATTTACTTTTGATTTAAAAAAAAGTGCTGCAGGGTCAATATTTATATGACATGAAACAAGCACAGTAACTGTAAATTCTAGACATTTTCTCTTTTCTTTTATAATGTCCTATAAACCCCGGGGGGCTTAATCAGGAGTAATCAACACAGAGCTTGCCTTTTAAATTATAAGGGTATAGTCTATATATGTATATTATTTATGACAAGAATAAACAACCAATATAACCAGAGCCACACAAAGTTCACAAAAATGAGCTGGCATCACTATGAGAAGGGTTATGAACATGGTTACAACGCTGAGGTGAGAAACTGTGCGTCAACATTGAAAAGTACATGCAAGTTGTGTCAGGAAAAGGGGCTTCATCCAGGTTAAGCAGTCTGGACTTTCTCTCTGGCCATGGACGTACTGTTGAGGAAATTTTAGTAGAGTACCAGATCAAAAAGATGCTTCAGAAAGATAAAACTATTAGAAACATGTAAGATCTAAGAGCCAAAGGATGGGGAGAGGGATGAGGATCTGAGTGCCACAGACCACCCTTCTGACTAAGCTGAAATCAAGGAAGCTGAAGTCAGGTGCAGAGCAGAGATGAATGCAAGAAATATTAACAAGGAAGAATTTCTAGGACCTTCTGTCTGGTGACTAATCACTGACTAATATTAGGGGACTACAGTAGGAGAGACAAAGAAAAATAGAAAATGAGAGGGAGGAATATGAAATTATTTCCAGGGCAACAGAGAAAATGATGGCACCATTATTAGAAACAAAGGTGCAACTGACATCACCACTTGGTGAAAATGAGTGGAGGTAAGATGGGCTGGTCAAGGAGGAAAGATCCACAGGCTGTGGGATTATGAAGTTGAAGCTCTATTTTTAAATCCAAGATGCTGCCAGGGCAGCAGTTTTATTTTAAAAGTTTTCCAGGTGCTGCAAACAGGAAGTCAGAATTGAGAACTACTGAATGTGCTGTAGGACCTTCTGCGACCAGGGCAAACTCACCCACACCTCTTCTTGGGGTCACAGGAACATGAAGCAACTGTAAACAAGGCTTCATTAGTAAATAACGGGGGGCGGGGGGGGGGCAAGAATTCCAATCCAGTGTTGCTCATTATAGCATTATGTAAAAATAAATATATATGTAAAATGAGAACTATATACCTTATATTTGAAGAATAAATAAGAAAATTGTCCAGTTACTTTCTTCTTAAAAATTTAAAATTTGTGGGACACCTAGGTGGCTCAGTTGGTTATGCATCTGACTTCAGCTCAGGTCATGATCTCAGGGTCCATGGGTTCGAGCTCCACATGAGGCTCTCTGCTGTCAGTGCACAGCCACCTTCAGATCCTCTGTCTCCCTCTCTCTGGTCCTCCCCCACTAGCACTTTCTCTCAAAAATAAGTCAACTTAAAACAAATGTTTTTTTAATTTGAATCCTAAAATTAAATGGACTTTAATTTCATACCCTGTCTTTTGATCCCAACTTGCCCCCAACCTCACACCAATCCACTCTAACAAATAAAGACTGAAAACTTTTCTGGCCTCAGTGTCCTCATCTGTAGCAATGAGTTTATCTGCTTCCCTACTTCCCCTGGTGCTTTGTGCTATAGAGTGAAGTGAGATACCATAAGTAATAGTGCTTTGTGAGTTATAAAATAGGCTAATCAACACAAGATATCATTATCCTAATTAAACCTAAGGTGCAATTTTCAATTTCTCCAATTATTCCCCCAAGAAAAATGTGACTTTACTTCATGGCCTGTATATGATCTTTAAATTTTACGTAAGTTTGGCAATATAGTCACTGTAAATTACTGTATATAGGGGAAAAAAATGCAGAATGCTGACTTATTATTTTTCACAATTTTAAATCACAATTTTTGTGACCTTTCACTTTAAACCTAGGACTCATGATTGAAGGGATTTCTTGAGGAGTCACCTTAATATTTGTCCTTAGTATTTTTCCTTTTCTTTAATAGTGACTCATTAGTTTTCACAACAATATGGAAATTAACTCAGTAACAATTTTTTATAACAACAAAAATGAAACATAAAATAATTCTACAGCTTGCTGGGAGTATTTAGATACCAAAAGAAACTGAAGCAACGGAAAGAGACTTCATTACTGTTGCTTCCTCGTTGATCGAGGGATTCTTCTTTTAGGAGAAAGGAGTCTTTAATAAACACTTTGTTATTTGTGGATTTTTTTTTATTTTAGAAGTTTATAATCACACCAAATAACAACAACAATAAGTGCAGCTGTTAATATAAATCACATCCTCATGTACCTTGGATCCAATGCTTGTTAAATTTAAAAGTATCTTTTACAAAATTAAGCATAATTTTACACTAAGCTTTGTTAAATCTGAAAAGCTAAGAAGAAGCCTTTGTTTGTATGTGTTTTTTTTTTTTTTTTTGATCTCAAAATTGATGTCTGTTTACGGTAGACTACATCTAGAACTCACTAGTCTATCAGTAACAAAGTCACTGATGAAGATTTCAAAATATTATACGGAATCAAAGCAAGTTCAATTTTACCTTACCATTGAAGGCCCACATGAGAGGTCATGCAACCTGTGTATTCATAATATATTCAATAACTACAATGATTAGTCAAAGATTAGCCATCCAGGCTGGCAATCAAAGATGGTAAATCTCTCATGACAACAGTTCGATATTACTGCATTTTCCATAGTAACAACACTTAAAGTTTATCATCTTTACACTGCTAAACTCAGAGGGTTTCAACTTATACCATTTACAAAACATTCCATCAGCTCTGAAGTATTTAAGCGCTAACTCTTGCTAATTTAAGTACCTACTCTTGTCAAAAGACAATATATTTTCTCAAAACTACTAGAATTTCTGCACCAATTAAAGCTAAAAGAGCACCTCTGATGACAACTAAAATCTGTACTATCAAGGCATACCCTTGAAGCTATCTGGAAACAAAAGAACTTTCAAATAACAGATAAGGCTGGCAGAATGATTAAATCAAATGAGGAGGGAGTAAATGTTGCCCAAACTTAGTGATCATTTTTTTATCATTTTGGAAAATCTGTGCTTAGGTCTGGATAGATAGAAAGCGCTGAAACAGAAGACAACAAACAAAACTGAGTTCGCCACATAAAACAATGCCTAGTTTCCACTAATTGCTTCCATACTATTTATTGCTGCAAGGTCGTCACCTTTGATGAATCAACACTCAGACAATCATCAACACCTTTGATGATCAACGCTCAGACAGTATGAATAAATCATTGAAAAATATTTAGATCACCCTCAAATTAGGCACACACGACTTGGAAAAATGGTCCTATCAAAGTACTGGCCATCAAAATTATTCCCCTTCTACCGCTTCAAAAATAGTACCTTCAATACAGAAAAAAGAGAAGGGAAAAAATGTTAGAATTTCCAAGAGCCCTAAGAATAGTCTTCCTTCTTGAAAACAGGACTTAAACGTCAGAAGGCATCCAGTGAACACCTATCAAATCAGCATTTCTAACGCTAATATGGGGGTGAGGTGGTGAGAACGATGATGTCAGGTTCGGTCAAGTCAGAGACAACTTTGAATCCAATAGTGACATTAACTCTGTTACAAATCCTGACGGCCTTTGCAACGCGAAAACGTTAGCAGTTTGAAAACATAACTGAATTCTTAAATACTGCAGTATTCAAATGACCCGCAGTGAATGAAAAGTCAGCAAACACCCTTGTTCTTTGTGAACAATGACCTAAATAATGAATCACTATAAAAAGAACACATGACACATTCAGTTCGTCTGTTCGCCCTCAAATGTGCAAAGGTCTGACAGTATCAGAGATAAGACACAATGAGTTTACTACGACGGTATGGTCATTTTAGTCATCAGAATGTCTGGAAAAGGAGCGAACGAGAAACGGAATCAGCCCGCGAGGCGGAAAGTGTGGGGGAGGGCTTTTTAAGTCTGCGAAGCAGGCTACGGGGAAGGCGAACTGGTACCGGAGAAAAAAGAAGTTCGGGAATGAGCCTGACCTAGCCCGAGACGCTAGCAGGGGCGGCGCGGAGTCCGGCGGGACCAGCCTTTGTTGCTTTCCCACTTGCCCCGAATTTGAAGCGCACGTCTGCTTCAAAGCTGTCCGTCCGGGGAGAGGCGAGGGGGGCACTGAGAGGAGGCGGTGGGTGCCGCGGGGGTTCGCCTCCCCAGACCGTCCATCCGCCCAGAACCTAAACCCCCGGTGGGGGTGGGGGGACGGACAGTCTTCCCCGGGGAACGCAGGGTGGGCGCGCGCGGTGGGGGAGGGGGCTGACTCCCCTTCCAAGTGCGGCCACTTACGAAGACGCGCTGGGCACGAAGAAATCCACCGCGAAGCCGAAGTAACTTCCTTCGGGGCCGGAGTACTCGGCAGGACTGTCCACGTCGAGGTTGAAGGCGCCGCAAAGAGGCAGCAGGAATCCGGGAAGAAGGAGCAGGAGGCGGCGCGGGCGAAGGCGCAGCCGCCGCCGCGGCGGAGAAGCCATCGCCGGAGCGCGCGCGGGGCGCCGAGGCCGGAGCCGCGGCCACCCCTCCCGGAGCGCACGGTGCCCGCGGCCCGCCGCCGCCTGCGCGCGCCGAAACTGGCCGGCCGCTCGCTTCGCGGCGAGTCCCCGACAGCGCCCGGGGAGGCGGGAGGGCTGAGCCACCGAGCGGCCGCCCGGGAAGTGGGGCGCAGGGCGCGCGGGGCGGGGACAGCGGCGCCGGCGGCCCCCGACCTCCCTCCCGCTCGGCCGCCCCGCGCCTGGGCTCCCGCTCGGGACTGCGCGGGTGAGCGCCGCACCCCCCCGCCTGAGTGCTGCCGCGGGCGGTGGAAGGAGGTAGAGAAGGGGGAGGAGCCGGCCCGGGAGGCCTGGCAGCGGCGCTGGAGGAAGTGAAGGAGGAGGAGAGCCGTCCTCCGACTGGAGAGAGCCGGGTGCACTTCCGTGCGCGCGGTCGCCTCCCGTCCCGAGAGCGAGGTGCCAATGCCGAAGCCCCAGTCCCTCAGAGCCCCGGGCCGCGGCAGCGCTGTTGGACGAGGGCCTCGGACCCAGCTCCAGGGGGACAGTGGTGCACGTAGGGATGGCCAAGGGTCCCAACCCGCCCGCGTCCAGGGGCACCCCACGCTCCCGGGTCCCGCCGGGAACTCCTGTGCTACTTTTGTTTAAAAATGAGGACAGCTTTATCCGCCTCTCGGTTTCTACTCCTAAAACCCTGGCAGGCTCTCACAAACGAAACTCTGTAATTAATGGTCGTTTTCCTCCCCCACTCTATCCCACACACACACTGAACTTAATTATAAACTTTCAGAATGCTAGCACAGCCCCTTCCAGGAGTCGTGTTAAAGCTGAACTTGAAGGATTGGCAGGGCAAAGAATTGGCAGTAATCGTTTCAAATCAAGTCAGACTAGCAGAAACCTTATTCCTAGTTTATTAGCTGAAGTTGGGTGATTGCGAATAACTAACGCATTGATTTAGGACGCGTGAGTAGAAATAGAATTTTAGAGTTGGAAGAAGGAATATACACCATTGAAGTAAGGCCTCTGTGAACCTGTTGCTGTTAGGGTTTCCACGGCCTCCAGGCTCCTGACAGTTCCCCGGACTTACTTGAGAACTGGAACCTTGACCTCTTTCTTTATATTCTGTAGTCTTACCACCTGGCCAGGCAGATAGTGAGAAATCGTTAAAATGTTGGAGATGAAATGATGAGTAAACTTTGTCCAGAGAGGGGACTTTCCTATATTGTGTATCATGTGTGAAGGAATTTGGTGAACAAGACTGAGAGTATAAATGCACTGCATAGACCTTAAAAACCTACAAGTACTGGAACAGTAATTTTGGATTGTTTTCCCAAAGTAGGTATTAAAACTGAATCACAATGCACACTAATTTCCTAGCTTTTAATTAATCTTGTGAAGGAGCATGTATTTAAGTGGGAATGAAATGTCTAATTTGAATTTTTAGTACTTAGTTGCATTATATATTTTGATTCTTAAATTTGACTCCAAGATATGTCCCCAAACCTTGGCCATCTTTCACACACCATGGCCCAGCACTTGTCTGAAGGAAATTACCTCGTGAGGCAGGTGATCCTGGACAAATACGTAGAAATACAAACGTTATCTTTCCCCTCACTCTGTTCCAGATGCACTGAAGAGGCAAAAACTCGAAGGGTCTTTTATTCCTTAAAAGCCTGATAACCAATCCCTTTGGAAATCTGTCCAGCCAGGAATAGCAGAAGATTATGGAGATTTAAACTCTAGCTGAAATCAGTAAGCCTTCCCACTCCCCAACTTCTGATCCAGGACAGAGATCCAGTAGGCCAGAGGAGGGAAGAACACCAGGAAAAGGAAGAATACAAAGCAATGGCAACACGTATGTGCCCACCGAAATTGAGTGAACTCAGGTCCCCATTTCTGTTAGGAGACCGTGAACCAAACTAACCCAGTATCTTAAGGCACTCTTGAATAATAAATGCAGGCATCTTTGTAACAGAGTTATCATGCTTGAGCAGTCACCTACCCAACACCTTGCAAATTCAGGGAGTTTATTATAGTACGTATCAATTCAGCCAGCACTTATTCGGAATCCACAGTGTACCAAGGCATTGTGTCCATGGGAGAGGGAGAAGCATATTTTATTCTATGGAAGAAAAGCTGTGCCTCTCACCCAGTCCAATGATGCTACTCTTCACATCGTAACAATTTCCCCACTTAAAAGAGCTGGATAATAATATATCTACATTAAGTACAATCACTTTCTTACAGAGGAAATAAAATATTAGATAGTAAAAGGAATTTTGACTTTGAATTTTACCCTCTGCCAAGGCTGTCCTTTAATTAGAATCTTGATTCCATTGGTTTCTATAAATTCAAATGCCTGAGTTCAATTGCTCAGTTCACCCAGTACTAGTTAATGACCCTGGTCAAATTACTTCAACCATTCTGTGCCTCGATTTTCTTATCTATAAAATGGGAAGGATGATAACACCTACTTCTAGAATTGAACAGTACCTGTTGCCATCAATACTTTTACTACTGTTAGTTTAGTACAGTGGTAATAGTAAATTTGTATGACATGAAATTTGTATTATACTCTCTTAGTTCTAGTACCTATCCAACAATTCCTTCAATAACCACAATCAAACTAGAACTCCACTTGGCTTTGTCTCTGCACACACAAAAGCACAGTCCAGTTACTCCAAAATAATTTAAGAAAAATTTCAAATTTTTATCTCTCAATATCAAGGTGGATTCAGTTCATAACCCATGGAAGCCCTTCTGCAACCCCCTTCTTCTACTCTCCATTTCTCTAGAGACTTTAATCCACTAAACTCAACCCTACAATGTTGCTGTTGCTTTTTTTGTCTCTCTCCTGCCTCTCCTCTCCCAAGTATTAACGAGGGAGATTTACTTGGCCTCTCAGGCTTCATCCTCACTCCCAACCCCAGTGCTGTCTTTTCCTATCTGAAAAGATATGAAAAGATGCCAAGCCAGCACCCGGTGCTCCTTGGGTGGCTGGGAAGGCAACAAAAGTAGAAAACTTACCTCCTTTTTAGGTTTGCTTCCTAATCTACCCCTACAATGTTAGGATTATTCAAGTCTCTGCCTTGGTTCACTGCACTTCTTGTTCTACACATCCCCTGCATGATCTTATTCATCACCACATTCTTGCCACGCCCCACCTCCCAAAGTGGCTTTAGCCATATTAAATTAATTACTTACAGTTTCTACAGAATGACATCTTGGTTCACAGGGCTCTGTCTTCCTAGAAAACACTAGCCTTTCTCTTCGACCACTTCCCCCAGTCTTCTTCCTTCTGCCACATGCAAACATACACAAGGTCCTCTATCTAGCTATTTCCTACCCTTCTTTCAAAATGTGTATCAGGCATCATTTACATCCTCCATGAAGCCTTCTATAAAGAACCATGCCTTCTTGTTTTTGTATCCTTTGTGCTCACCACTGAGCTCAACAATGGAATTAATTCTACTCCCCAGAGACTTACTAATAACTAACAATTTTATTAAGCTTACTCATTATGTGCTAGACTCTGTGTGGAGCATTTTGATGTGTATTAAGTCATTTAGTAATCATAAAATCCTATCAGATAGATTCTATTAGTAGCCCAAATTTAAAGGTGAAGAAACTGATTCTCTAGGAGATTGAATAATTTTTCCAAGGTCACATATCCCTGTGGGTAAGGAAGAGAGCTAGTAATGATCTCCAAGGCCTTCCCCATTCCTGAGAACCTGAGGCTTCAGTGACCTCCCCAGGCTAACTAGGATGGTTGTTCATAACACCCATGAAATGAACCCATCTGGTCTTGCTCAAATACTTTCCCCCTACACTAGGCAGAATAAAGATGCCTACTGAGGATAAACTGGCTCGTATCCACGAACACTGAAAATGAAAAGGGGAAATGTGTCTTGTCCTCATCTATACGTCTAACCCTCATCGTAAAATTTTCATAACAGCAGGAACTCAATCATTTGTTGCCTTTAGATCAGACACTCCTTCCATATAATAGGAAAAGTTAGTTACAAACTTAAGGTTCAGATAAATGCTGGGGAAAATGTGGAAATATCTTAGTTCCCTTGTTAAAAGAACAAGACAAAGATAACTAGTTTTTCGAAGTTTCAAAAACAAATATGCAACTCTCCTGACTTGTTTTTGTTTTTGTCTTTAAACGGGTTTAACTTATATACATTACTGTTAAATTGAAATATTTGCTATGAAGGTAGTTCCTTTTGATTTTTCCCCTGAGGACTGAATATGTTGATAAGCCAAAGAAAATATATACTGTCTTTTCTCTCTAGCTTGATGCATAGATAATATTTCACCATCTAAATATCTCTTTTCTCTCCAACACGCTTTCAGTTTACTCATTTCACCTGGTTTTTAAATGTTCATCTTTTCTCTTTAATACCAATGGACTTAATGGTCCAAACGGAAATAACCATATTGATTACTTTTGTATAAAAATCCTAAGAACGTGACATGTATACATGTAAATATTGAAACTTAATAATGATATCACTACATAACTTCAAGCGTGAAGAGAAAGTGAGTGGATTAAGAAATTATATATAAAACATATTGCTTCCATTAAGTCAAACTTAGATTTTAAATATCGAGCCATATTTCCTCCTGGAGATGTACGATTATTGAGCACCTTCCTTGTGGTCCTATTGCCATGAGTCCTTTTTTAAACAGTCTTTCAGGGTTTGGATAACCCATGATAGAAGATATCCTAGAAAACTGAGATTCAAAGACCAAATTAGAAATCACAACACAGAGTAACTTTAATAGCCATGAATAGAAAAAACAAGCACTTGGAATTCTGTGCCTCAAGGGAGCAGAGAGCACAGTGGGCAGGTAAAAGTGTCTGTGTGGTCTCCTCACGTCTGCAAATCTGCTGTGCTCACCACTTCCTCTGTTCCTGAGGTTCGCTTTCTTTCTTTTCTTTCTTTCTTTCTTTCTTTCTTTCTTTCTTTCTTTCTTTCTCTCTTTCTCTCTTTCTTTCTCTCTCTTTCTTTCCTTCATTCTTTCTTTCTTTCTTTCTTTCTTTCTTTCTTTCTTTCTTTCCTTCTTCTTTCTTTCTTCATTTCCTTTTCAATATGTAATACCTTCTTTCACCTGGTCTCCCACCCCAATTCCACCCAAACTTTAGCATTCAGTTCAAGACGCCTCTTTTCCAGAAAATGTTACATAGTTTCAGTTTCTCCCTTCTCTTTAAAATGACTTGTGTTTCCAAGTCTAATCCACTCACAACTCAACATTTAATTGTTGTATTTATTTCCTGGAGTTTTTGACAGTATTTGAATAAAATTTTATTTAATATTAATTCTTGGTATTCCCAGGCATCTCAGGACTTTTTTCCTAGTGAAATTATCAGTTCCTTATAAATAGGAGCTATGTTTTCTAATTTATATATTCTCCCATAGCATTGAATACAGTGCTGAATTTATATTTCAAAAAATCACTAATAACTTATTGAAGAATGGGGTGCTTGGGTGGCTTAGTCAGTTAAGTGTCTGACTCTTGGTTTGGGCTCCGGTCATGATCTCACAGTTTTCTCAGTTTGAGCATCATCAGGCTCTGCGCTGGCAGCACGGAGCTGCTTGGGATTATTTCTCTCTCCTTCTCTCTCCTTCTCTCTCTGCCCCACCCCAGCTCACTCTGTCACTGTGTCTCTCTAAATAAATAAACTCATGAGAGAAGCAAACATGTTGATCTCGAGGCCCCCAGCTTTATTGAGTCATAACTGACAAAACTGTAGTGAACATGTTGCTCTTACTCTTAATTAAATGTTCAGTGCCCAGCACAGTTCTTACTGAATATCAAGAAACTAAGAAGTATTTGCTGAAGGATAAATGGATGAATGTATGAATAAAAAAGCAATTGTTACTTTTATAAATTGAACACATGAAGTCAGTAACTCAAAAAACATTCTTACATAAATGAATGAATGAATATATATTTTTCAAGAAGTAGAAAAGCCCAAGAATATCTAGTAAATTCATTTTATAACTAGCAAAGAAATAGGATCAAACTACTCACTTTATCTAGAATAGTGTTTCTAAGTTTTGTAGCTGTTTTTCATTCCGGTTGTAATTTGGGATTAGGTTTTGGGAATGAAGGAGATAAAAATTAATCACAAATGGCAAGAAATGTCCTGTGCATTCCTGGAGTTCTCTGCATCTCATTGTGAAAAACCACTCTGCTCTCAAGATAGGCATTTTTTTGTTTTAAGTTATTTATTTAAGTAAGCTCTACACCCGACGTGGGGCTTGAACTCACAACCCTGCGATCAAGAGTTGCATGTTCTTCCAACTGAGCCAGCCAGGTGCCCCTAGGTATCCGTTACTTCAAGGACATGTCTGGTAGTTTTCAGAATTTCCCTTCAAATAACCAACATGTTGTAAAAATGTAAAAGGGAAATCGTGTATATTATTTTATTTAAAGTAATTAAAAATTACAGCATCCTCTTACACTGCAACTACTTAAGAGGATTTAATTTGTTTTAAAGGCTTGGAGTGTTGATGTGTGCCAAGACATAGACCGCATTTCTCAGTACAGCACTTATCATACAAAAAAAAAAAATCCATGTTTGAAAGAGGGTAATGCTGTCCAAATTACTGTTCTATCACTGAAAATTCAAATTAGAGGCTTAGGTAAAGAAAGCAAAGTGTTTGTGGTATGTACAGAATTAGCAAACACATTTTTAAAAATAATCCATTGAAAAAAATGGAATTTCAAAAGAACACTATGTTTTATTTATATCATGAGTCATAAAAGGAAGCACGGTATAATTTAAAATGTCCCTGGCGCTTGATAAATGATTGCTAATACTTTCCTCCTACTAATCATTTTGTATAAATGTAGCCTTGCTGTAACTGGAGACTATAACCCAAACTTCTAATTCCTTTTTCCTTCAGATTATGATAAACATAAAGTCATAATCAGAAGATCTTTAAGAACTATAATCTGCAATGTTTTACATATATTTATTTTTTCCCTGGAGAAAATGGCAAGAAAATGTGTCATTAATGACAAAACACACCATTTTTATATTGTACATGTATGTATATTATATGTGTATAGTTCTTGAAATCTTTCCCTTAGATACATGCTTTAATCCTACTATTGTTTAGTAATATGCCATCTATATTATTATTGAAATTTTTTTAGTCAATAAAAATAAACTCCATATTTCAAAAATACATAGCTAGACATGTCTACAGAACACAATTTTTCAGGAGAAATTTTAATATCAAGAACATAAGAAGGTGATATTATTGTAGCTATATAATACTATTATACTGTGCTACTATATAATACCTTATAGTATTATATACCAGTGAATGGTATTGAAGTTATATAACTTAGTGTACATTACATATGTATTCACTTTTTCATGCCCTATCATATAAAAAGAGCTATGTAAACCTACTTTTAACACAAATAAAACATAAATTTATTCACATGACTATTGAATTGTTTTTCTTTCCACTCACTCCTCCTAAACTGGTCTTATTAAAGAATATGTTACTCATTCATTTATTCATTGGATATTTATTATTAAGTGTCCTTTATATGCCCAACACTGCAATTAGAGCTTGAATTACCAAGACAAATCAGATATGATCCCTGCCAGGAGCTTAAAGTTTAATTAGACAAATACGTAAGTAAATAGTGCTCATTTACATTTATTAAGGGACATATTTTACTATTACCAAGTGCTCTATTAAAATGCTATATATGGATTATGCCTCTTCATAAAATACAATTACTGCATGTGGGTAATTTTAACCCATTTTACAGATGAGAACAATAAGTGTGGTACTGTTAAGATACGTCCCCTTTGGGGGGTGCCTGGCTGGTTCAGTTGGTAGAGCATGTGACTCTTGATCTCAGGATCATGAGTTCAAACCCCATGTTATGGATGAAGCCTACTTTTAAGAAAATGTTTAAAGTATTCTCCCTTCAAGATGTGGAGCTAAATCCCTTACCTCTTGAGCTTGGACTGGATTTCATGAATGACTTTTAATGAATAGAAGAAGTGACTGTGCAATTTTGTTGACGAGGACATAAAAGGCACAGGGCTTCCTTTTGCTCTATCACATGGGAAGCCAGATGCCATCTGGTAAGAACATACAAGGTGCCCAGGGAGAGGCCCAAATGACAAAAACCTGAGGTCTCCTTCTAACAGCCACCTGAGTGAGTGGATTCTTCAAAGTGGATTCTTCTTCCCACTCTGGCCTTCAGATGATTGCAACTCTTGCCAACATTTAAACTCAAGAGAGAGTCTGAGCTAGAAACCATCCCTTTAAGCTGCTCTTTAACTACTAATGCACTGAAACTGTGACATAATAAACATTTGTTGCTTTGAGCCAATACATTCTGGGGATAATTTGTTATTGAGTAACAGATAACTAACACAATGAGTTTAGAGAAGTTATGTCATTTTTCATTAGGGTCACAGAGCTAGAAAGTGTTAGAGATTTTTACACACAGTCTATATAGCTAAAGTGACCATATAATTTATTGTCCAATTGGGGCACTGTAGCGAGTAACAAGGATGTGGATAATAATTATACTGATACAACAGTATATGCAGGAACCATCTAGGGGAAACGGGCATAGGATCACTCTAATTACACCCTGCTTTTTATTGTTGCACTACTCTGTCTCCTATATAAGTAAGTGTATACAACGTGACTAGTCCAACACTGGAAATAAAAGTACAAGGAAAGGATAATCCATCTGCTCTCACAGAGACTGCTAGCTACCTACCCAATATTCATTGTCCCCTTCTTGTTTGGTAATAAAATCCTTATATTGTGTGGTGGCAATAATATGTCTAGATGGAAAACAAAAACAAAAACCCCTGCATTTCCCAGCTCCCTTACAGATGACGAGAAGGTGTTGGTAGAAATTGTCAGGTAGAGCTACCAGCCTCTTAGAAGAGGGCTAGTTTAACTATCAGGAGCCCTTTTTCCTCAGCAATGTCTCTACAGCTGATGGCTGGGACACAGATGTGATGGTTAGAGCTGAAGCAGCCTCTGTGAGAACATAAAGAAGCATACTTGGCAAAAGAGGGCACGGTCTAAGAATTACAGAGCAGAAAGTCTGGGTTTCTGAAAACCATGGACCTATCATTCTAGTCTTGGATAATAAACATGCAGATTATATTCTATCAGAAGAAAATATACCTCTTTGTTTAATCAGCTATTGCTAGAATTTTCAGTTACACCTTGACTACCCTAATCCTAACTGGTATACCCACCTTAATTCCTCAAACAATAGCTTTAAATTTTTAGTACCAAACATTTATATTTTTACCCTATTTTAATAGAAATTATTCTAGATATATTGACCACTCTTCCTACTTTTTCAAGTAGCTAGGACAGAAGCATTGTATGACAGTTTTCTTAATGACATAAAGTTCTTATTTACAGAAAGCAGAATCAGTTCACTTTTTAGTGTCTAATAGAGTTTAACTTGCTCTATGGAAGCTGTTTCAGTTGTTGGTGTTAAAGAAACAAATATGAGTTAAGTTCTTATGAGCCATACTCTTTTAGATCAGCTGGTGCCTTCATCGATTTTGTTCCTTTTAAATGATTCATTTGGGGGGTTTTCTAAACTCTCCACTCTTACTTCCTCTAAAAGCTTGAACACTAATTAAGGATTTCCACCTTTCAGTCATTATGGAAATGTGCCAGGGGATTTTCATGAAATGTTAAATATTTGGATTTAATAGAAAATGATTACATTCATAAAGGTGTTAGATACAGAGCTCTTAATCACATAATTGCATTAGGTCTAGCTCATAGGAACATAAAATAATTAAATAAAAGGCTTGGTTCATGTTCAGCATTTTTGTGAAGCTTAAAGGTATTTCTACAGTTAGTTTTCTTTTTCTTTTGAGTTTTAAAAAGATAATTACTATTATGGGATGTTTACACTAATGCTACTCTTTAGGCATAAGTGAGATTCCTTAAGAAACCAGGGGCGCCTGGGTGGCGCAGTCGGTTAAGCGTCCGACTTCAGCCAGGTCACGATCTCGCGGTCTGTGAGTTCGAGCCCCGCGTCAGGCTCTGGGCTGATGGCTCAGAGCCTGGAGCCTGTTTCTCATTCTGTGTCTCCCTCTCTCTCTGCCCCTCCCCCGTTCATGCTCTGTCTCCCTCTTTCCATACTCAAAGAGTTGAAAAAAAAAAAAAAACCAAGTTGAAAAAAAAAAAAGAAACCAAGTTAACTTTTTTACTCTAATTATTTCAAATTAGTTAATCTATTTCAGTTTAGAATACACTTATCATTAACAATATTTTTAAACAGTTATTGTAATAATGTGCTTCCTATAGAGAATAAATCATTTCATACATCTAAAAAATCTAGGATAAGGATATAGAAGAAAACTTCAAGAACCATCTAACAATTATGTCTGACCCAAAACATAATGGTGAATGACATTTATTAAAAGTAATTTAGGGGCACCTGGGTGGCTCAGTCGGTTGAGCTTCCGACTTCGGCTCAGGTCATGATCTCATGGTCTGTGAGTTCGAGCCCCTCGTCAGGCTGTTTGTTGACAGCTCGGAGCCTGGAGCCTTCTTTGGATTCTGTGTCTCCCTCTCTCTTTGATCCTCCCCCATTCATGCTCTGTCTCACTCTGTCTCAAAAATAAACCTTAAAAAAAAAAAGTAATTTAAACTGGGGCTCCTGGGAAGCTCAGTCAGTTAAGAGTCCAACTCTTGATTTTGGCTCATGTCATGATCTCACAGTTCATGAGTTCAAGCCCCATGTTGGGCTCTGCGCTGAGAGTGGGGAGCCTGCTTGGGATTCTCTGTCTCCCCCACCCCTCTCTCAAAATAAATAAACTTTTTTAAAAAAGGAATTTAAACTAAGGCTGAATGATAGAGATGATTTGATAGAGATATGATAGATCCATGTTGTCTAATAGAACTTTCTGCAACAATGGAAATATTCTGTATCTATACTGTCTCAAATACTTGTATCAGCCACATGTGGCTATGGAGCACTTGAAATGTGGCTAGTGTGACTCAGAAATTAAATTTCAAATTCTACTTAATTTTAATTGCCATGTGTGGCTAGTGGCTAGATGGTATTCATACAGAGACGAAAGAATGAGATTTGCTGGGATTCTACAGTCTTTCCCAACTTCATATTACATTACCACAGCTACAAAAATGAGTGGTTAAACTTTATTTTCCCATGTTCTCTATTCTGCACATTTTCCCTGTTTCTAATACCTATAATTAAATCACTCATTAATTTAGTCATCACAGAACCACAATGTGTCAAGCACAGTAAAAAATCAAAATCTGTTCTGGCGTTAACATTTCTAACCTTTCTGATTTTCCCTCTTCCTGCCTTCATTAGCCCTTCCTCTCTGGGACAGATTTCTCATCTTCAACTGTGATAACTAGGTAGCAGGCTGTGAAGACCATAGCCAAATACTGGAACTTTCAGGTTCACCAGAGATCTCTCTGCTTGGGTAGAGCAAAGCCATAGCAATTGATGGGCTCCTGCAGGAGCACTAAGGGTTCTGAGTCAGATTCCAGTTGCTTTTAAAGTAAATAATATGATTTAGTTGCACATCTGAGATGTGCTTCTGGTGGGTTGGAATTCCCGCTCCTGCCAGCAACCTTCCTGATGATTCTCAGGATTCTCAAAGGGGCTTCAGCCTACATGGAGCTCTCCATCTCACTTGCACCTCATTTCTGCACCTGGTCTGTTCACTCAACACTGCACGTACCCTAGCTCAACCCAACATGGAACATGGTCCCTTTTACATAGAATCTACAAAGCAACCTAAATGCAAGGTAGTCACATGTAACAGAATTCTGCAGAAAGTCTGAGAGCAGTGGTGGATACGGTATGTTGCAGGTGAATATTAGACCTGTTCTTTTTTTTTTTTTTAAGTTTGTTTGTTTATTTTGAGAGAGACACAGAGAGAGAGAGAATGAGTGAGAGAGAGGCAGAGAGAGGGAGAGACAGAATCCAAAGCAGACTCCATGCTGTCAACACAGAGCTTGACTTAGGGCTTGGTCTCACAAACCGTGGGATCATGACCTGAGCAAAACCAAGAGTCAGATGCTTAACTGAGCCACCCAGGTGCTCCAATTGACCTGCTCTTTAAAGCCCTCCACAGGGGCGCCTGGGTGGCTCAGTCGGTTAAGCGTCCAACTTCGGCTCAGGTCGTGATCTCACAGTCCGTGAGTTCGAGCCCCACGTCGGGATCTGTACTGACAGTTCAGAGCCTGGAGCCTGTTTCGGATTCTGTGTCTCCCTCTCTCTCTGTCCCTCCCCTATTCATGCTCTGTCTCTCTCTGTCTCAAAAATAAATAAACGTTAAAAAATAAATAAATAAATAAATAAAGCCCTCCCCATTCCCTCTGTGGGAACCTCCCCTGCTTATGACTCCTTCTCAGACTCCTAACTGCCCATCGCGTCACATCCACCTCCAGCAGACACTCTTGTCTCTTATCCTCACTCTCAAGCCCCCATTTCTCCTCTCTGGGCTGAGACTGTGTCTAAATCTCTCTAACTTTTATAACCTGAGCAATTCAGGCTTCTCTTTGTTTTGCCCTCAAAACCTTGGGACTTACATTGTCAGATTCCATTTTTCAAATAAAAAACTAAGTAAAATGTATCTTCTTATCCTAAAAAACATTCTGGTTCCAAATTTTGAAATAAAATTGTCTGTTTTTCTTATAACTATATATGCTATATAACTACATATTACTCTAAAGTAGTTTCAGAGAAGGCTTGTTATAAAATTAATAAAGTGTTATGGGGACTGGAAGGCAGAACAGGCATTTATTTATGTTTCTATTTTAGTATAGCCACAACCAATATGGATTACATAAGATTTTGTAAACATGTCTGAGAATCTTACAACCTACTTACAATATTGTCTTCAATAGGAAATATTTCATGAGCACTAGAAAATGGCATGACAGATACTTGAAAAACAAATCATGAAAATGAATTATTTTTTTTCTTAGAGTTGACTTACAGAAGCAAGTGGGCAATAATAATTATTTTGACAAAACTATGCCGCGTCACCTATAACACCTTTCAACAATGCATAAGATAGGTCCATGTATACTTTCACTAAGTGAAAACACTTACTGAGTCGGTACTACGGGTAAGATACCATGGCACTGTGGCAGATCCTACAGGGCTTTCAAGAATGGAGCGTTTGTTAGGACTCTTTCAAAAGCAAATGACAATAACCCAACTCGCATTAGCGTAACTAAAAAGAGAATTTCCTGGTTTCACATAACCAGGAAACTCGGGCTGGTTCTGGCTTCAAACACAGCCCAATACCCAAGGAATACAGTTCCCACCCTCATCCTCATTTTCCTGTCTTTTCCAGCTCTGTTTCCTTCTCTGGTTTAGTCTCACCCTCTCCTACTGCTTCAGATTCCTCAGTTGAACAGGGAAGATAGTCATCTACAATCTCAGGTTATTTGTCATAGTTTGGCAATTCCATCCTAGCTGAAAAATCTGTCTTCCTCTCAAATCAATATATCAATTCCAGGCAATGATTCTTACTGGCTCTATTTATAATAATTGCTTACCGTTGAACCAATTACTATGTTCAGAGGAGTGAGATATTTTGATTGGTCATACCTCAGTCAGGTGATCACTCCTGTGGCACATTACTGTAGTAAATAGGATGCTCTTAACCATTCAGGATGGAGTAAAGATGAAGCCAGACATGCAAACATAATATATGCCCACTGTGAATTGATAAGTAACATGCCTTGTCCTCAAGGACTTTTTCTTATATAAATCTTAGTAGTTATGGAGGACAAAAAATGCCCCATATGTGCCCAAAATTTCTAATTTCAGTATAAACCAGTTGTCTACATTATAAAACATTTAAATATCCCCAGCATCCTTCTTACTATTATGTAAATCTGGTTTTATTAATTTTAAACTAAGTGTGAAAACTATTTGATCATTAGCATAATATTTTTGTGGTTGAAATGCTATGTTGGCTTAGAACTTTTTCTGAATGATAAATTTATCTTTAAATATTGTGAAAACTATGTCAAATCTAATAAGTCATTTCCTCAGTTAACTCTGGTTTTGTGGCTATAATGGTTTGAAAATTGTTCCTTGGTTTAACCATACTTTGGTTGCTACCATATTTAGAGACAATTTATTTTAGGGTTGACAGAAAAAGCTATTATTTTTATAGGAATTTTATTGGGTAGAAAGTATAATTTGTGTTATTTTCTACTCATGCTGTCATGGTATATAGAAAGAATTTTAAAAACCTGATGTTTGCATCATATATTTTTACTAAATGTGTCTCACATGCAATTGAGTGAAATACAAGCTTTTGTTGCCCTAAGCCACTTAGATTTTTGAGTTAATTTTATACTCTAATATAATCCTAAGTAATCCTGACAAATATAGATGTGTTCAGTGGTAAGTTATCATAATTTATAAATGAAAAGATTCTCACCATAATTCTGTAAATATTGTAACTTTTCCCTTATTGCATTATGTACAGTTTATATTCTAGGCAAAAACACACATACATTTGAATGATTCCCCTAACAGGGAATTATTTCCACCTTTTTCCCCAGAGAAGGGGAAAAAATCATAATTGGGGGAGTGTCAGAGATTCTTCAATGCCAACTATCTGTGCATACCGATGGTTTTTTTTCTTACTCTATTTCAGCAACTAAACTTCCACAAACAGCTCCTGAAAAGGAAGGTTTCTGGGTAGAAGTTATACTACTACACGAGAAATCAGGGTTTTTATAAGTTATTTCACTTTCACTGTGGCAAAGAGAATTGACCTCCCCAAACTACTTGGGGAGAGGCAACTATTGAGAGTTTTCTGGGTTCTCATCTCCTCCTGAGAGCAAACAGGAACCACGAGAAGACTAAGTTTAACTTGTCATCTGCCACTGGGAAGCGGCCATCTCTGCTTCTAAAATACCACTTTATCTTTCTCTTAAGTAACACTTCCTTCATGCTTTAACTCCCTCTCATTCAAATGTTTCTTGGCAATGAATGGAACCTTTTCTTCCAATGGCATATTAGCAGAATTCACATAAATAAAACAGACAAAAGCAGGACCCAGACACTTCAAGTAAGTATCACCACACAGCACAGCCAAGAGCCATGGTGTTACATTCTCAAACTGGATTAGTTATGACGCCCCAGCACGGGGATAGGAGCAAGGTGGACACATGAGTAAAAGCCCAAGTCATTTCTTTCTAGCAGATTCCCCTTAATCTTTCTATCATGACTTCAGGATATTCACCTGCAGTTCATATTGCTCTCCACTCAGCTAAACCTTCCCGGGGAATCTGCCTTCCCTGTTGGCCCTTCTCCTCCTTTCATGATGTTCAAGACAATCCACACACTCTTTTTCTGCTTCTGCCTCAACTCTGCCACATTTCTTATACCTGACCTCTTACTTCAAGACTCTAGCCATATCATGTTTCTAAATCTTTGTTTCCCCAGGAGGACGGTTACTGTTACTTCATTCAACCCCCTCCCCAGTGAACCCATATTAGAGGAAGAGGAGGAATAGGGACCTGGGATCTGCTTTATTTATTTTTTTAAATAATTTTTTAAGTTTATTTATTTTGAGAGAGAGAGATAGAGAGAGCACAAGTGGGGAAGGGGCAGAGAGAGAGGGAGAGAGCAAGAGAGACAGAGAGAGAGAGAGAGAGAGAGAGACAGGATCCCAAGAAGGCTCAGTGCTGCCAGCACAGAGCCCGATGGGGGGGCTCAAACTCATGAACAGCAAGATCATGACCTGAGCTGAAACTAAGAGTCAGATCCTAAACTGATTGAGCCACCCAGGTGCCCCAGACCTGCTTTTCTAAAACAAACAAACAAACAAACAAACAAACAATTTCCTCTGGGGAGTTTTAGTTACCTATTGCTAAATAACAGTCCTCCCCCCACCCCTAAATCGAGTGACTTAAAGCGATCTATTATTTCTCATGATTCTATGTGGGTTGACTAGCCGTTTCTCCTGGTCTCACTCAGGCAGCACCACTCTGGTGGACGCACAGCTGGAATGGAAGGTCCCAAATGGTCTCACTCACATATTTGACCATTAGCGCTGGCTGTCAGCTCTCAGTGGGGTGCCTCAGTTCTCCTTTCTGTGACTTCTCACCTTCCATTTGACCCCTGAAACTAAGAGCAGCTTCCTTACATGGCATTCTCAAGGCAATGTTCCACAAAGGTGGAAGCTGCAAGTTCTCCTGAGGCCTAGGCTTTCCTGGCACAACATCATTTCTGCCACATTCTATTGATCAATAGCAAGTTACAAGGACAGACCAGGTCCAAAGTATGTGAAATAGACTGCATTTCTGGATAGTCAGTGGCAAAGCCTTTGTGGCTGTATTCCCCAACACACCATAGAGCATTTCTAAGTATATATTAGGTACTTAATACTTTTAGACTTCATCATCATGTCTGCAGGGATTGAAGTGGTTATGAATCTCCTGGAATATGGGATTTGTGGGCTTTTATTTTTTCATGCCCAACGTGGGGCTTGAACTCATGACCCCAAGACCAAGAGCTGCATGTTCTACCAACTAAGCCAGCCAAGCGTCCCTTGTGGGCTTTGCTTTTAAATGGAAGTTTCTGCCTGTATTTACTAGAAACAAGCTAATTTATTTTCAGGTCCTGAAAACAGGATTGCCAGTATCATGATTTTTTAAATAAAAGGGCCTGACCTCAGCAGACAAGATGTAGAAGCTCAGAAAAAGAGTTGGTATCTATCTACACTTCCATTTTCAACCTACTCAAAATCAACTATGGAATTATTTAAGGAAAGTCATTAATATACAAAATTGCAAATTTTTCGCAACTATTTTACTCAGATTTTTCTCTCTTTTTTAAGTTTTTAAATTTATTTTTAAGAAAGAGAGTGAGTGTGAGCAGGGGAGGAGAAGAGAGAGAGGGACACAGAATCCCAAGCAGACTCCACACTGTCAGCACAGAGCCCAAAGTGGGGCTGGAACTCACAAACCATGGGATCATGATCTGAACCAAAATCGGACACTTAATCGACTGAACCACCCAGGCACCCCCAGATTTTTCTGATAAAATTTTCCAAGTTAAAAAAGTTCAGAATTGGCTAATGTAAATTTATTTTCCTCTTTTACCATAGCTTTATGCTTTAGTGATTTTGATAAAATGGTGAAACCGTAGGACAGAGTAAAGGATTGAAGCCAGCCTGAGAAGCGAGGTAGAAAGTTTAAGATTAAACAAACATTCTAGGAGAAAGGACTGAGAGATCAGATTGCTTGTTGTTGCAAAGCCTGCTGTGAGTCAGTGACAAAGGGAGGGTGGCCATCCAATCTGCACCCACATCTCTGTTAAAAAATGTACTACTTTATTGCAAACTACATGCAGTATTGAGAAAATGGATCTAAAATGTATTTTTGGAAAGTGGCCTCTGAAGAACTTAAATAGCAGTAATTCTTAAGAAAAATGCCTCTGCGTGCAATGTGGAACAAACCGTGAAAACATCTTTTAGTCGACTAATAGAAAACATGTGATTATAAGTCCTTGTGTTTGCCTGCAGCCTAAGGTTATAGCATTTTATATATTGTATTATATCTAACATTTGCTTTGGAATTTTCTTTCTTTTGGTTTAGACTGAAGGAAAAGTTTACCAAGGTTTATGTCTTCCTGAGTCAGCAAGTAAATTTCCCATTACTCTCCCAGTTGGGTGAGTCACCAGCCTGGTTTAGGAAAGTCACAGAGGCCTGGCTGTCTGTGCCGGATGAGAAACTTTACAGTCAATCAGTCTAGACAGATTAGGGGACAGCCACTTGGCCATTTATGGTATCATTTCCTCTTTTTTGCTGGGACAGCCTAGAGAGCAAAGAGACACTCCTGGGAATATAACCAGGGTTACTAGATTTCACAAATAAAAGCACAGGATGCCTGGTTAAATTTGGATTTCAGACAAACAATGAACTATTTTTAGCATACATATGCTCCATGCAATATTTCTGACACTCTTTTACTTAAAAAAACAATCGCCGCTTATCTGAAATTCCCATTTAACTAGGCATCCTATATTCTATCTGGTACCCCTGAATATAAGGATCTTACTTCATATCATCCACCATTTATTACTCTGTGGAATGTCACAGAGGTGGAAGTCTGTTTCCTGAATTTCAGAGAACAAAAGTTGAGCTATTTTTTCTTTCATCTTTTATTAATCATGTAATTACAGTCCAACATCAGAGAAAGACAAACTCATCAAAGACAAGAATTCTGTAGAGCAGTGATTCCCAGACTTTAATTGTACACATGTGATGCATTGGGTTCTCGGCAAAACTGACACTCTAATAAGCACCCTGGGGTGGGGCCCGAGATTCTGCTTTTCTAACAAGCTCCCGGATGATAGCAATGCTGCTGGACCGTGGACCACCATTTTCAGTAACAAGGTTAGTGTTTCTCAATCTTGGTTGCATATTAGAATCACCTGGGGAGCTCTGAAGACTCTTGATGCCCAAACTGCAACCCATCCAAATTAAATCCAAATTGCTAGAGGGGGGAGCCGGGTGTCAGCACTGTAAAAAGCTCCTTCCAGTGTACAATTAATGTGGAGAACTGCTGTCTTTGAGGAATCCACTTTGTGCTGGTTAATGTTTGCTATCACTTGGCTGGGAAGCAAAGCCTTTCAAAAAAATTGGCAGGGCAGTCATTCCACATGAACTGCAATCTTGAGAGATTGAAATGGGGAGAATTGCCACCACTGTCTTTTCAATGTGTCCACTTCCAGTTATACTTTCTAAGCAATTGAGGACAGCAATAGATTTTATTATTTTAACTGTTAGATCACTAAATATTGTCCAAATTTGGAAACTTTATGTCTGTAACACACATTTTCCCGTGAGTCTCAAATAATTTATTTCTCTTAACGTTTCTAATAGAAACCAAGCCACCACCTCAGAGTGAGTCTGGCTTGGAAAACACTGGAATGTATCATCTGTTACTCTTTGTGAAGCTTGGCTAGAGTCAAGGAATGTGACTTATGGAAGACATTCAAATCTTTAAGGTCTTATTGTTTTTCACATAAAGATATGTCAACAAAAATAAAAGTGTGTCTCCAAAGCTACTGGTAAAAATATAGCATGTTTATAACACATGTTCACACAAAACAAGTGCTAACATAAAGTTAGCTGTGGAAAAGCTCGACAAAAGCCCTCTTAGCCAAATACGTTCCTCCTTTTTCTTCTAGTTTTGTCACTTTAGTGTCATCCATTTTAGTGCCATCTCCCCTTAAATCACAATCTTTTCTGTAGTATTGTTTAGCTCAAAGAATGCTTTCTGGGTTTCCTGTACTTTGCACTCGTGTGTTATCTTACAGATTTATTTTCTTCTTTTTAAACTTTATCTTGTTTTTTGCTTTGTTTTGTTTTTGTCCATGTCATTCATCATGCATTCTCTTCTCATGCTCGTGCCTAGCCTCCATCACTTCCTTGCTCAATTCCCTACCTTGTGTCCAAACATTCTAGAATCGATGACTAGACTTTTCACTCACCAACTTCCCTCACCAGCTCCAGGAGTTACCATACCCTGGGAAACAACCCTAAGAAGCTCACACATGCCCCGGACCCTGGGTGGCCCCAGCAGCAGGTTGAAAGGCTGCCAACATGAACAGTTGGCTCAGAAGAGGCACAACAAGACCATTAGGGGGTGGATGGCAAATTGTTCTGCAAACATTTAACTGTGGCTTCTCTCCTTGGTGTGCCCTTTCAGAGAACTTTTGCCCAGGGGAGAGCAGAGTGGAAAGTAGCACTTAGGCAACAGAAGTTTCCCACTTCTGGAGGAGGAAGTTAACCTGATCCATCCTGCATACAAAGTAGTCACCTAGAAATGTGTTTGTTCTAAATAATGGTAGTTTACTCTTCCTGTCATGAGAGGCTTAAAACTTAGCCCACAGTATAGCAGTGTACAATAAAATAAAACAGTAACTAAGCTAATATTTATGAAGCATTATGTGTTTTGATATGTATTAGACCTTTAAATCTTTGTAACAACACCAATTACTATGGCTACTCTGAATTTTTTTAAATTTTTTTATGTTTATTTATTTTTGAGGGTGGAGGGAAGGAGAGAGAGAGAGCACACGTGTCAGTAGGGGAGGGGCAGAGAGAGAGGGGGACAGAGGATCCAAAGTGGGCACTGTGCTGTCAGTGCAGACAACTCGGGGCTTGAACTCATGAACCGTGAGATCATGACCTGAGCCAAAGTCAGACACTTAACCAACTGAGCCGCAGGTGCCCCAGTTACTGTGATTTTAAAGATGAAAAAACTGAAGGGCTGCCTGACTGGCTCAGTTAGTAGAGCACGTGACTCTTGATCTCAGGGTTGTGAATTCAAGTCCCTGGCTGGGCGTGGAGCCTACTTTAAATACATAAATAGATATGGAACCACAAAAGACCCTGAATAGCCAAAGCATCTTGAAAAAGAAAAGCAAAGTGGGAGGCATCACAATTCTAGACTTCAAGTTCTATTACAAAGCTGTAGTGATCAAGACAGTAAGGCACAAAAACAGACACAGATCAATGCAACAGAAGAAAAAACCCAGAAATGAATCCAAACTATATGGCCAAATAATCTCTGACAAAACAGGAAAGGATATCAGTGGAGAAAAGACAGTCTTTTCAACAAATGGTATTGGGAAAACTGGACAGCAACATGCAAAAGAATGAAACTGGACCACTTTCTTATACCATACACAAAAACAAACTCAAAATGGATGAAAGACCTAAATGTGAGACAGGAAACCATTAAAATCCTGAAGGAGAACGCAGGCAGTAACCTCTTTGACACTGGCCACAGCAACTTCTTACTAGATATGTCTTCTGAGGCAAGGGAAAGAAAAATAAAAATGAACTATTCTTTATTATTTTTTTTTGAACTATTCTTTATTAGAGAAGAAAACAATCAACAAAACTAAAAGGTGATATTTGCAAATGACATGTCTGATAAAGGGTTAGTATATTTATCCAAAATACATGAAGAACTAACAGAACTCAACACCCAAAACCCAAAATGATCCAGTTAAAAATGGGCAAAAGACACCCAGATGGCTAACAGACACATGAAAAAATACTCAACATAACTGAACATCAAAGAGATACAAATCAGGAGCACCTGGGTGGCTCAGTCAGTTGAGGGGCTGACTCTTGGTTTCATCTCAGGTCAGGATCTCACGGTTTGTGAATTCAGGCCCCAAGTCCAGCTCTGCACTGATGGCACGGAGCCTGCTTTGGATTCTCTGTCTCCCTCTCTCTCTGACTCTCTCTGTCTCTCCAAAAATAAATACACAAACTTTTTTTTAAAAAAAGTTAAAAATTGGAACTACCCTATGATCCAGCAAAATTGCACTCCTAGGTGTTTACCCAAAGGATACAAAAATACTGATTCGTAGGGATACATACACCCCGATGTTCATAGCAGCATTATCAACAATAGCCAAATTATGGAAAGAGCCCAAATATTCATCAACTGACAAATGGATTAAGAAGATTGGCATAGGGGTGCCTGGGTGGCTCAGTCGGTTAAGCGTCCGACTTCGGCTCAGGTCATGATCTCACAGTTCGTGAGTTCGAGCCCCGTGTCGGGCTCTGTGCTGACAGCTCAGAGCCTGGAGCCTGCTTCACATTCTGTGTCTCTGCCCCTTCCCTGCTCATGCTGTGTTTCTCTCTGTCTCAAAAATAAATAAACATTAACAACAACAACAAAAAGATTGGCATACACACACACACACACATACACAGATTAGTCATCAGAAGGAATGGAATCTTGTCATTTGCAGCAACATGGATGGAGTTAGAGCGTATGATACTAAGCGAAGTAAGTTAGTCAGAGAAAGACAAATACCATATGATTTCACTCATATGTGTAATTTAAGAAACAAAACAAATGAACATAGAAAAGAAAAACAAAAGAGAAGAAAACCAAGAATCAGACTCTTAACTATAGAGAACAAACTGATGGTTCCAGGAGGGAAGATGGGCAGGGGGATGGGTTAAACAGGTGATGGATATTAAGGATGAGCACTGGTGCTGTATGTGAGTGATGAATCACTAAATTCCACACCTGAAATTAATATTGCACTGTATGTTAACTATCTGGAATTTAAATTAGGACTTGGAGGAAGAAAAAAAAGAGGCTCATGGGGGGGGAGGTGGAGGCAATAAATAGAAGGAAGGAAGGAGGGAAGAAGGGAAAGAAGGAAGGAAGGAGGGGAGAAGGAACTGAAGCTTAGACAATGATGACTTTCCCCACAGTCACACAGATAATTTGTAGTGTACCCACGATGTGAATCCAAAAAAATCAAGTTATTGGTGAAACCCCAAGTATAGTTTAGCTACCATGCGTATGTCCAAGCCTTCAGCTATGCTATACCACCTCTTTCAGTTCTTGCAGGAAATAACAGGATCCTAAAGGACTTTAAATATTTATGGTAGTAAATGCATTAACTGTAGTAGTTTTCTCCAAACTGAACCAGTGGTTAAAGAGGTTACTAGAAGTGTTAAAGAAGTGAATCACAATAATAATTTTCTTCCCTTTTCAATTTTCTTTTAGTTTTTCTGATTATAACAAAAATGAAATCTCAGATTGGTGCTAACGTGTATTAACATCCCCACTCACATTTGCTGATCTTCCTTTTTAACAAAGAAGGGCAGGCCTTGGAGTAGGGATATTTAGCAGACAATACTATCTACTGAAAAGTTAGTAACATTGTTTTATATTCATTCTAAGGTTACCTTCAATCTATGGCAAATGATTCTATTTTGTTTTGTTTATGGCAGGAATGTATATGCTCTTAAAACTTAAATACCTTTTTTTAAAAAAGTACATCATAGAGTAGATATGCAAATGTGTGAAAAATCACACCATTGGTACTTCAATGGCTGAAGTCTGGAATATCTAAACAAAATAAGAAAAAAAAATACACAAATACATTCTGCAGTCTTATTTCCACTAGCTACATGAAAATGTTTGTTAATTCCTAGACTTAAAGAAGACAGAATGTTATCTGCCTTTGAATTCCCCTAATCTCTAGACTTTAGGGTTGGCTCTAAACTACAAAAAAAAAAAAAAAAAAAAAAAAAAAAAAAAAAAAAAAAAAAAAATCAATTATTCTTCATTCCCTACTACGTGGCGTTGGAGTAGGAAAAGAGCTTTTGACTCACTTTCAGAGGCTACAGGTTGGATCCAAGCTCTGCCACTAACCTTAGGTAGGTCCTCATACCTTCTTTGAAATCAGTTTCTCCATCAAGAAATAAAGGCCCAAATTGAATTGTTTCTTCTAACCTTTTAATCTGTGACGCTGCAAGTCAAGGAGTTTTCAGTGCTCCGCACACTGTGAAAATCAAGGGAAACCTCACTAAAGTGAGGTGAGAAGGGGAGCTATTCTACCCAACTGTCAATTACAGTTAGAATTGTCAGTTGCAGACTCGTGGACAGGGAAGAATCACCAATTACACCCAAACAGGCAAATGTATACATTGAATCTTCTACAAGAAATCCACCAGTTCAGCAATTCAGATAACAAGAAACCACCAACCGACTTTCATTCACAACAACCCCTCCCAACTTCTTCCTTCTCCCTAACAATCCCCTCCTTTGTGTGTTGGGCTTGCTTATGGTTTTGCCATAGCTTTCACGTCCCAAACTGCCATTCTATACTATTCCCAAATAAAACCTTTTTTTTTTTTTTTTTGCTGGTAAAATAACTTTTATTTTTAAGGTTAACAGTTTCAAAATGCTTATCTAGATGGATCTTTGTGTAGGTCTGCACAAATAACTTATGTTTATTGAGAGGATATAAACAAATTAATGCTTTATTTTGTCAAGGCTCGGTTTTTGTCAAAAGTCACTAAACTTAAAGATTCATTTGGGGGTATGAGGAGCGTACTCTTACGGGTCAGCTGCCTGTTACAACCCATATTATTCTGGGAGGAAGGGAGGCTTTCACTTCCTTTACACGGTTCAAAGAAAGTAGCCTAAATTCCAAGAATGCCAGCAGCACTTACCAGACACTGCACTTTTCCCTGTGTTTATTCTTACGTGGGGCACAAAGTACAATTAATTACCACTGGTCACTGGAATAGAACGTAATTATGGCCTGAAAGGATGACCAAGCTGCCTCTTTCAGAATGACTAACTGCAGAGAGACACTTGTCCAGAGCTGCTCATCTACATGATCAGCTCAGCGAGTTGTTGACCATGTTCTGGATGTGATGGCCCAATTTTAGTCAGTGCCCTTAAACCTGCAAGGTTCGGGTTGCCTGATAAAAACTAAAATCAAATTATATATTGAAAATACAAAAAGGCAGAAACCCAAGACCGGTCCTTGTTGGCTGTATGGGATCATAAACCCCAAGTTGTACAATGCAGATTTTAATAAACACCTTTTCAAAGGTTATAGCATAGTTGGAAGAGAAGAGACACAATCTACTCCATAATCAGGCATTCGTTAGAAAGAAGGATACGTTATGTTTATTTCATTCCAGTTTACCACCTGGCATCAACCACATAATTCTCCCATTCTGCTCTTTTTTATGTTCACAACATCTTGAGCACTTTATGCATGAGATGGCTCTCATAAGACAAAATGGAAAGTGTGGAAAGAGTGAGACTTAACTGCATTGAGATCGTGGGAATGCAGAGATAAACACCTGCAAAATAATGACTTTCCCATTAACAATAACCATTACAGTTCCTGCATTGGAGTCCATTTTACTTGAAAATAATAATGTATTTGTAAAATGTCCCATACAACAAACCTCCTAAGAAAAGTTTTATATAAAAAAATCTAGCTCTGTGGTGCCTGGGTGACTCAGTCGGTTGAGCGTGGAGACTGCTTGGAAATCTCCCTTTGCCAATCTCTCTCTAACCCTTCCTCCCTCGCGGTCTCTCTCACTCTCTCTCAAAATAAATAAATAAACATTAAAAAAAAAAACCTAGCGGGTTGTCTGGGTGGCTCAGTTGGTTAAGCATCCGACTTTGGCTCAGGTCATGATCTCGCAGTTCATGATGGGTTTGAGCCCTGCATCGGGATCTGCCCCTCCTCTCTCCCCGCCCCCCTCTGTCTCTCACAAAAATAAATAAACATTAAAGCATTAAAAAAAAATATCTAGCCCCATGACCTGGATATGACACAGGGTAACAGTGTTTCTGTAGTTTTGGTTATTGCCAGAACTCTAGAGCAATCAACCTGAGCAAACTCTCAGTTGACATTGTTCAGTTTGGAGTAAACATCAGTAAATTTCCAGTTTTTCAGGATTGGTGGAATAGTTGGGGAGGAGAAAAGAGCTAACTGGAGCAGAATCCGAATTTTTCAAAACATTATATACCCACATCTCTTTTATTTATCACCTCCACTGGGCACTCTCACCTGGACTCCTCCCCTGCTCATTCAAACAACCATATATAACAAATCACAAGCAGCTTAGAAACTTGAAAAGATGTGAGTTTTGTCATTTATGGTTAAAGAAACTGATGGGTCTCTTCACAATGTGATTTATAAAAATGTTCCCACAGTTCTCACCAATCTCAAAAGCTTTTTTTGTTGTAACTTGTTAAATCCCTATAGAGAAGCAAGGGTTTAGTATTGTTTTGCCTCAAGTCCTTGCATGTGATTTTTAGTAATAAGTTTACTCTAAAGAGATTTTGCCTTCAGACTGAGGTTTTCCTATGGAATTCAATAGCTTCTATTTTGCCCTGTAGGAAACTAGGGTGGCCTGATGTTTGGAACATGGTGTGGGACCTGTAAAGCTATGTTTTGAGCTCCAGTTCTGCCACATTTTAGCTGAGTGACCTCAGGCAAGTTACTTAACCTTTCAGTGACTTTTTCTTTTCCAGTTGTTCTATCTGGTCCTTTTCCAAATCCACCTGTCCTTTTTTTGTCTGTTTCCTTATTTTCAAGAAACTTATTTCACAGCCTGTTTCTTTTTTTTTTTTTTAATTTTTAAAGATTTTTTTAAGTTTATTTATTTATTTTTAGAGAGAGAGAGAGCAGAAGTGAGAGAGAGAGGGGAGGAGAGAGAGAAAATCCCAAGCAAGCTCTGCACTCTAAGCACAGAGCCCAGTGCAGGGCTCTAACCTATGAACCACAAGATCACGGATCGGAGGGGAAAGGAAGAGTCGGACATTTAACCAACTGAGCCACCCAGGCGCTTGGTAGCCTATTTCTTATTATTCTGTTTTCCCAGGTTCATGGAGGTGCTAATCTCCCTAATTACAGTATCTGCTGACTCTCATTCATGACAAATCATTTTTTTATGTATCCTAGAATTCATCAGGGATGGTTTTTGCTATGGAAACTTCCTGTGGCTTTTCTTATGGATATGTTCCTCATAATGCTGTTTCATTTGTTTCTACCAGACATCACTGACCTCCCTGGCCCAGAACCGAATTGTTTGGACAGAGATAAGTGTCCTTTTGGGGGCTCCCATACAAGTTTTTTCTCGTTCTCCTTCCAAGGATGAGAGACCTTTGCAGGTCTTGGTCCATGTAGAAATCTCAGTTTCAAATCTCTGCCTTAGAGATTTGAAATCTCTAGAGAAACAAATCTTCTAGAGAAATCTCTAGAGAAACAAATCTCTTGTTTCTGTTGAATGGTAGATCCAAATCTCTGGCCTTTAAGGCCTGTTTCAAACTTAGAACCACCCAGCACAGACATCGTGTCAGCTCACTTTACTACACCAAGTTTTAGTTCGCTCCTAATGCCTGGTAGTTTCCCATTGCTCTTTGCAATATAATTTATTTTATTTTGTCTAACAGTGTTAGCAGGAAGGGCTCTTATTATTTAGTCCTCCATGACACCAGAACTGTTTTCTTACCTCTTGAAAGCTGGATATCTGCATATGTGAAATAGGGATAATGATGGCATATACCCTGAGTGGTTTGGGTAAAGATTAAATGAGATAAGGATTAACGTTCCTAGGGATGTGCCACGCATAGTTGACTGTATAATAAATGTAAGCCTTTAGTGGCTGAATGCTGTTGCTGGTACTGTCAGTATTCACCAGGGATTGATCTGTGATATGACTGTTGACACTTGATGAGATCAACAATTTGATACGTCTATTGCAATTCACCAAATTAAGTTGGTGGTTCTCTCTCTGCTAGATGCAACAGCATCTTTGGTTGTCATGCTTGGCTCCTAGCAAACTAGAGAGAACAGAAGGGTTGGGATCTACCAGTATCTCCGTCCCTGTAAGGTGGCAAGTTGAAAGTAAGAAAAACTAACACGAAGGGAGGGGGGAGAATTAGTAAAGTCAGTAAGATTAGTGGTAAACTAGGACAGGTTTTTAGCTGCCATGATAAAGGGCCAGGTATCCGAGACTAAATGTGGATATTGAAAATTTAGTTTACTGAAGGCCAGTTATCCAAAATCTAAAATCAAAGTAGAGTCATACTTTGGAGGCACGGGAAGAAGCTTTCAAAGTATAGCATAAATTATTGCCACATAGCCCAAATATTCCAGGAGTTTCATCTAGAAATAAGGCAAAGTAGAATGTGAAAAGAGGCCATCTGCTGGAAAGCAGTTTTGGTCAGCCAGGGCAAGTGGACTACGGATCTCCAGCCAATAGTAGAACTTTCTGTAGAAGGTCACGCCTGGAATTAGAGGCCTGGGAGTGTGGAAACTTCAAGCACCTGAGAAACCCAAGCAAAATTCACCCAAGTAAGTAAAGCATATCACATAAGCCCTCAGGGAGATTACTTGATGTTATACCTGGAATGGCCCAGGTTGGACGCAACAGTGGGCTGGGACTGGCACCCAGGCTACAGGAAGTGTAGCAGAGATACAGGGCCTAAAGGAGAATGAAAATCCAGGCAGACAGTACAATTGAGGTGTCATTCGGAAGAAAGCTAGCAAATTGACAAAGTTTAGGCATCAAGCAAAAGTCTGAAGCCCAGAATGCCAGAGCAGAGGGTTTGAAATTGCACACAGGCGGTAGATCATGGAGGGTCACACTGCACTGCGATTGGAATAGAATGGATTTGTTTCGTAGAGGCTACCAGGCTCTCCCCTTAAGGACTGCAGAGGGTACCTCTATGGGCACTGAGTTTATTCAGGCCCAATTTAACGTTCTTCATAAAATAGCATGGCATGAGGAGACTAGAAACCTGAGATGTGTGAGTCTTGGTAGAAAATGACACACAAAATAATCATACTTGAGTGCGGAATACTTTCTAAGTATGGATTAGAATGGCAATTAAACGAAAGAAAGGTTGTAAACATCTGAAAACTAGGCCTGTGTGGTAAAATTGTGGCTTCCCTATGCAGTGAAATATGATGCTGGCATTAACAGGATAATCATAAAAAAGTTTCCATAACTTCAAAGTGCTCTTGGGTGATGATGCTTTCCCTCTCCCACAATACCTTGAGTTCTTCCTTTCCAACCTGAGCCCAGGTGAATGGCCCTGAAAAATAAGGGTGGTGAGAAAAGAAGGGCCATTCTACGATCAAGGAGGTAGTGACTGGAGAATCCATCATCAACATTCGCGAGCACATCCATAAAGTGGGTTTCAGGAGGCGTGCCCTGTGGGCACTCAAAGAGATCCAGAGATTTCACATGAAGGAGATGGGGAGCTCCAGAGTTCCCCTGTAGACACAAGGCTTGGCAAAACTATCTGGGATAAAGGGATGAAGAATGTTCCACACCCCATCCAAATGCAGTTTTCCAGAAATGTAATGAAGGTGAAGATGCACCACACAGAAAGCTCTGGGCGCTGGTGTCCTACATGCTGCCACCACAGTCAAAAATCTGCCGACAGCTAGTGCACATGAGAATGAACAGCTGACTGTCAACTAAAATTATAAAGCTACTTATAAGAAGCTTTCACTATGTTGAGTGGATAAAAGAGATTCGTTACAGAATTTCAGATTTCATCAGTTATAACTTGTGTTCAGCTGCTAGTACTAAAAATGAATGAAACAAAATGCCAGTCCTTAAACAAGAGAAAATGAAAATCCTTATTTTTCCTCACACAAAATAAGTCCAGAGCTGGCAAGGCAGTTCCACGGTCATCAGGCACACCTTCTCTTTTTTGAATCTTCAAAGTCGGCTAAAACGTTGCCAATGCTCTGGCCCTAGTGTCCATGTTACGGGCAAAAAGCAGAAGCAAATAAGAGCCCAAAGGGATCATGCTAAGGGCATGTCCTCTTTTGAAGGGGTGCTCCCAGAAGTCTCCTGTTTTACTTAGAATTAAATTAAGCAAAAAGTAACAGATGATCAGAACAACAGCGGCTTCAGTATGGCCAAAGTTTATTCCTTGAGGAATTGAGCAGCCTAGGGTCGACATGGCGACTCTCCTCCAAAACACCCTTGGGAACTCAGGCTCCTCCTGTCTTGTTGGGTATTTCTTGACAACTTCCATTCCAGGATCACCTCATGGATCAAAATAGCTGCTCTAGCTCCGGCCACCATGTGATATTGTGATTTATAGTAAGAAATATATATTTGGTCTTCAACGTTTCTAGGACAGAGCTCCTTGAAACCCTTGGAAATTCCAAAGTGTTCAGAGCAATATAGGTATCTTTTGTTTTTCTTAAAAATCACCTTTCAACCACATCAGAGTTTATGTAATGAGGTGATTTTTGGAAAACTCATAAATATGGGGGCTTTTTGTCAGAGGAACCAACCATAAGTGCTGGGAGAGTGGTGGCCCAGAGAAAGCATGAAAGCTGTGCACTCCTTCCCATACACCTCGCCCTAGGCATCTCTTCCATTTGGCTGTTCCTGCGTTATATCCTCTTATAATAAACTAGTAATCTAGTACGTACACTGTTTTCCTGAGTTCTGTGAGCCACTCTAGCAAATTAACAGAGCCCAAGGAGGGCATTGTGTGAACCTCTGATTTATAGCCATCTGTCAGAAGCACAGGTGACAACTTGGGCTTTCAACTGCCATCTGAAGTGGATGGGTTGGGGGGCATTCTCATGGGACAGAGACCATAACCTGTGGGATCCGGCACTATCTCCAGGTAGATAGTCTCAGAGTTGAGTTAAATTGTAGGACACTCAGCTCGTATCACAGAATTGCTTGGTATGTGGAAAGCCCACACATCTGGTATCAGAAGTGTTTTGAAGTAGAGAGTTCTGACTGTAAGTAGAGTATTGAGAGCAGATAGACACACAGAAAAAGTGACAGAAGTGTTTTTCCCTTTACATAACCATATCTATAAAGCGGCCAGTGGAAAAGAGAAGAGATATAGAAGAATAAGAGGCAAACAGCTCATAATACCTGCCTTTTCAGGAAGTTTTCTGGAAGCTTCCATACAACCTTTCTGCTTATATTTCATTTCTTAGAGCTTAGTCATTTGGCCACACCTAGCTTAAACAGAGGAGGATAAATATAGCATTTTTAGCTTAGTGCATTAATAAGTCAAATAAAATCAGGATTCAAATACTATGGACCATGCATATCGGCTAGGCAATTGGCAGTTTTTGCCACATCGATACCATATGATCACACTTATCTGATTTAAAATTTTTTTAATGTTTATTCATTATTGAGAGATAGAGAGAGACAGAGCATGAGCAGGGGAGGGGCAGAGAGAGGGGGGAGACACAGAATCTGAACCAGGCTCCGGCCCCCAAGCTGTCACCATAGAGCCCAACCCCGGGCTCAAACTCACAAACTGTGAGATCATGACCTGAACTGAAGTCTGACGCCCAACTGACTGAGCCACCCAGGTGCCCCACAATTGTATGATTTTAAAACAGAACAATGAGACAGAGACATAAAGACATGCACATGTTGATTGGAACCGAGGGCTGGAGAATGACCCAGAACTTGGGAAAGAGCAAGGAAGGACAGACAGGCTTAGGCAGTATGCTGTGTGCATTATGGGACTTCATACAAGTGCTGAGAAGTTAAGGATAAGAAAAGAAGGGATAAAGGGAAATGTCTCAACTGGAAAAAACATGGACACTGAGGGTCTGAACAAATGTGCTCCAAATATGTATCTTTTTTTTCTATTTTGTTTAGCGTCCCTCACTGGACACTTCTCCCATTGTAGACTCTCACAGAGGTGATCATCATCTCTCTTTTGAAACATGTATCTCAATTGTGAGTTAGCACTTATTTGTGTAATATACAGATCAACAGCATAAGCTTCATTAAAGCAGGCACAATGAACTTTTTTGCCAATACCTATAGCCCATGTCCAGCAGAGTGCCTGGTACATAATAAACAAGCAAAAAAACCCTACTGAATTAATGAAATGAGTATGTAGAAGACACAGCGACAGGAAAAGGATGCTGATAGAACACATAACAAGACAAGGTCTACAATGGTGCCTTTCAAAGATAAAAAAACACATGAATTTGTGAGGCATGCATATCTTTCCAGAACAGTCTTTGCTATGAGCAGTTGCAAATTGGGAGATACAAGCTTCCTTGTAATTACACATTATTCTGTTCTTTACCACCAAAAGATAGATCTTACATATATCCTTTTAATTTATCTCTACTTAATTGAATCATCTTGTCTCTGTCAGACCTCGAGCTCATTCTCTCCTACTCCTTCTCAGTCCTGTGACATATATAAATTGCCATTATTTGGAGTCCAAAAAAGTATTGCCAAGATTCACAGAAGGATATAATGTTCCTTCCCATCTTACAATACTGCTACTTATGGAATGTATGACCATGGGAAATTTATTTAACTGATCTACGTCTCTGTTTCCTGAGCTGTAAAGTAGGAATAATATACCCACACATCAGATTGTTGAAGGATTATACAAGGTAATCCACATAAAGCTCTTGGCAGTAACTGTCTCCTCACTTGCATTCAGCGTATGTTAACAATTATTACTTGGGCACAGAACAGAATGTTAGGATGTGATGCTCACATTTTCCATGGGTAAGCAAGACCCTCTTCAATCATGGCCTCACAAGAACACTGCTGAGAGAAAGGACCCCAGCAGAGGGGGCAGTAAGAACAGAGGAGAGGGGGGCGGCAGGGACAGGGTTTTCCAAGGTGCCACAGCCAGTAAGTGGCAGTGCCATGAGGTGGGAAGGAGAGAGAGGGGATGGAGTCCCACCCATATGGCTCTTGGGGAACTTCCAGGGCAAAGTGGATGGTAGAAAAAACTTGATTTACAAATTTCCTCATAAAGGGAGCAACAACCCCAGCTGCAGCCACGTGAGTCATGGGTTCTGGAGAAAAATCAGCACTGACTCAATGGATTAGAGAGAAAGGGAGTTTCCTTAAGGACTAGCTCCTGAATCAGCCATTGTTTGCCTAAGATAAAATATACACTACCTGCAAGTCGTGGTAGGCAAAAACAAAACATAAAACTCTCAAACACAAGCTAGTTTAAGAAAGGAATTCACTGACTCACATCGTAGCAGGATTCTCACACAGAGTCCTGATGCCGGGGCTTTGTTTTTTAGGAAGGAAGTTTACTTGTACTGGTATGGCTCAGTTGGGTTCCTACCCCAAATGCCACGTGGCCTAGTTTTTTGTATATTTTCTACTTCTTTGTCTCCCATATATGGTAACACACACAAACATGCAGTCTGATTAAGTAGTCTGATGTTACAAGCTTGTGAGGGATAGTGTCACATACACGTATAGCCAGGTTGCCTTGAGGTATTGTGTTTTGCTTTTCTTTTTTTTTTGTTTTTTTGTTTTTTTGTTTTGTTTTTCTTTCCTTAGGGAGGGGACCCTACCACAACCTAACTGAAAAATCCAGGGGTAAGAAGCTCTTGATATCTATCTCTTTAATCTATATGAAGATCCATGTGTGACATGCTCATGCTTTATTCTAGGTCTCCTCATAGTGACCAAAGAGTTGCAATAGCCCCCAGCCTCACAACATTTCTGGTTAGAGTCCAGCATGAAAGAAGACTGCCACCTTGATGGCTTCAAGTCTAGCAGCCTCAGCATGATTGATGTGCCTGTGAATTAATAATAATGGACACCATATAAAATGGTGCTCTGGTGAAGTCTGGTGAATATAACACACTCCAGAGCTGCAAGTAGAAGTAGCTGTCTGGCAACCACATGGATTGAGAGTGGGGAAGGGTCAATCCCCAGACATAAATTGTGGGTGGTCACCAGAAGTAGTGAAGTAGATGTTGGGCAGCCAGAAAAAATATTTACCACACTACCCATTGCCATGTACTGTAGACACTGGTAAAATGCTACTTATTGTATTATATACAGTGGGAATCCTGAGAAAACACACCCTTGCTCTGGCATTACATATGCAACACCCTTAGGGGCTAAAGGGTACTAATTCACACCCTAGAGTTCTTAGCCGTACTGGGCTATCCTCCTCACTGGCATATAATTCAGGCTGTTTTTTCAAGTCGATGCCATTGTTCCTCATCAACGGGTTTGTCTCCCTGTTTTACTGCAAGCTGCTAGAAGGCAGGGGTCTACCCAGTGCCCCACGTAATGTCAGTATTGTACGTGATTTTGTTCAATGATTCATTGGCTTAAGGGTTCTGTTTCCAGTCAGATATGACAGTCAGAAGCATCTGAGCTTTCGTTGGCTTTAAAACAGGAATTATAAGTATTTTTGGCAAGTGTGAAATCATTGTAACTCATGTTCTTTGGAAACACATTTTGAGCTACATCCTGCTGACTGGAAAGATATATACAATCCCTCAACAGAGCAATTGCTCATTCAACAGTTACATTTTAAATGGAAACAAAGTTTCAAGTAATTAATTTGGATCATTTACCAGCTGCTTTTAGCAGTTAGGTCCATGCTACCTTTCTTTCTGGAGGATAACAAACTTTTCTTTCAGCTGTAACTAAGGTATGAATTAATCAATTTATAGCTTAAGAAGCATCTATTCAAATCTAAGGCACTGAGCCTAAGCTTTGATCCTGGCATTGGAGGAGCATGTGTGAGAGACAGAGAGATAGAGACAGAGAGACAGAGGCAGAGAATGATCAAGATTGATGAGTTGTCTGAGGAACGTGGAGTTCAGGGTGATACAAGAAAATGCTAACAAGCAAAATCAAAGTCTGATGAACATGGGAATCTAAGAGGAATAAGCAGAGAGGCTGAGTCCAAGCAAGAGGCAATTGGAAGCAAGATTAATACAAATACTGTTACAAACAATATTGTGGTAGCGTCCCCTCCCTAAGGGGAAAAAAACCTCGAAAAACCCTCAGGGTAACCAGGCTTATGTGCGTACATGACAACATGCCTCATGACCTTGTAACATGAGATCACTTAATCAGACTGCATGTTTCTGTGTGTTACCATATATGGGAGACAAAGAAGTAGAAAATATATAAAAAACTACGCCATGTGGTCTTCGGGGCTCAGTTCTTCGGGGTACAAACCCAACTGAACAGTGCCGGCAGGAATAAAGTTGCTTCCTGGAAAGAAAAGCCTTGGTGTCACTACTCTCTGTGCAAGAATCCTGCTACAATATCATACATAATATATTAATAATAATATCTATATGATACCATGCTATGAGGTAAGAACTATCTAAGTGCTTCATGCAGGAATGTATATTCTGTATTCTAGGCTACAGGTTTAATGAGGGTAGAGAATGTGTTTATCTTATGTAGGCCCCTTGCTCAATAAGTATTGTTGAATAAAATGACACTGGATTTACGAAAAACAAACAAGTGGGATAAGGCATGGAAAGTCAGGGTCAGATACAGGGACATTGCCTAAGCAGCTAAATGAAATTTCTGACTCCTCCTTCAGGGTGTCCCAGGCCTTGGTTGTGGCTAAGGAGGGGCTGTTCAAGTGTGTTACAGCCTATCAGACTCTACCCAGATTTTGTCCAGGTTCCAAAGATAATTTACATTTTTTAAAATGTTTATTTACTTTTGAGAGAGAGAGAGAGACAGAGCATGAGTGGGGGAGGAGTAGAGACAGAGGGAGACACAGAATCTGACGCAGGCTCCAGGCTCTGAGCTGTCAGCACAAAGCCTGACACAGGGCTCGAACCCACGAACTGTGAGATCGTGACCTGAGTCGAAGTCAGACACTTAACTGACTGAGCCACCCAGGTGCCCAAATATAAACCTTGATTTTTATTAAAGCAGCCACCAAAAGGTAACTAACTGAATGTCTGTGGCATTATGAAAATCAGTCTGTGTGTGTGTTGCTTTCTTTACCCTCTTGCTTCCTCTCGCTAACCTCCCCTAACCTACTCGTACATATTCTGGGAATTCTAAAGTGGATGCAATACATCTCAGCTTGCAGGAACTCTGGATGGAGCTTGTCATCTGGTGGTAGGCTTGTGTGCAGGTATCTTTCTGGAGCTTCATGCTGGTAGCAGCAATGGAAGCAACTGTCCTCAATAACTGAGTGGTGTATATACCTACTTGTTTTCGTACCACATTGCTCTTGATTAGTGCTAACTCAGCACTTCCCAAGAGAAAATCAGTTTGGTCTGCCAGGCCTGCATTTAATCAGCAAGGAACTTTTCATTTCCATACTAATGTCTTCAGGTCGCACAGCCTGTCATGTTTTCTTAGCTAAGCAAGGTGTCTTAGTAGTAAACTGAACTTTTTGAAGAAAATACAACATGTTCAACGGTTGGGGATTGGCATGAGGAAAAAGAGGCATCTCTAGACAAAAGACTATCACTTAAATACAATTTTTACAATGGAAAAACAAGTCAATGGAAAATGAAGCAATTGAAGGATGCTCTTCCCAACTGCAGAAGGCCATCTAGATTCTGGAAAGCAATCTGGGATTTCATTATTGATGTGACCATATAATGGTTTGATCACACAATAGTAGTTTTCATTTTCAGGCTACCAAGCCAGAAATAAGCTTTTTGTGACCACGAGAAACCTCGAGTTGTTGAAATTGCTAGGGGTGGAGAAGTGGCGTGTGAACGGGGGAGGTCTGGATAGCAAAGCAATACAAAAAGGGTCATTAATATGTTTCAGCTTATGAATATCTGGGTTCTACAGGGAGCCTGAGTGTGAATTCTGGCTGTTACTTATTAGCTCTATGAGTTTGGATGAATTTTTAAAATTCCCTGTATCCCATTTTTCTTTGTTTGTAAAGTGGAAATGACATTAATTAATGCTTCATAGAGTTATTGGGATGATAACTGAATTAATACAATGAAAAATCTTGCAACAATGCCTTAACTCATGGTAAAATTCAATGTATATTGCCATGAGTACTGTCATTATTATTACATTCACATACATCTCTAAACTCCTGTATGTCAATCATTTTTCTTCCATTCCTTGTTTCACAGATCTGATTATTAGTTGAAGATAGACTTCACCGTCTTCATTAAGGCCAATCCTCATGTTGCCCAGTGGAGGGACTTCAGCTGGTCTCAAATACCTGAGGTTTCTGCCTTATCATTTGCTTCTCTGCAGGGTTTGGGAGAAGGGTCTAGGCTGTGTGCTCCTTGGATCTGTCATGTGCTGACTTGGTACATTCCGGTTTGGCTCTCCACCAAACAGTCAGGGTTGGCCTTGTGGGGAAGATTCGAGCATGTTTAGCTCTTCCATGAGAGGTCAGATGATGAGCCTACCATTTTAGAGGTATCCTATCAAATCATTTGGTCATATTTTCTGATATAGTTTTTGTCAATAACGAAGCTGATGCTTCCCCACCAGTATGACTTCAATGTCTTTTTCTCATTTGGCTTTGACTCAGAGGGAGAATAAAATGTTATTTATTGGGTCCCCAAATTCTCAAAACCAATTATGTGGAAGGTGCTAGGAGGTTACTGTACGTGACACATTGATGACTAAGATACCTTCACTTCCTCAGGAGCTTGAAATCTAGTAAAAGTAATGACAACTTTTCATAAATAACTAGAACACTTAAAATAATAAAAGCAATTTATATGGGAAATTCAAAGGAGGGAGAAATCACTTCCATCCAGAGACATCAAAAAAAAAAAAAAAAAAGGAAGAGATAGTATTTAATGTGATTATTACTCCAGAATGTACTGGAAAAGGGGAGAGAATTTTAAGCAAACAGCAGTGCCATGAAGGCAGAAAATTGTGAGTATGTATGTCGTTGAGAAGGAGGGTGGTGAGGAGACATATGTGGATAAAGAACACATAGTTTACTCTGGCTGAAATTTAGAGTATAAGTAAGGAAGCAGGGGAAGAGTCTGGGCATGCATGGGCCATATAGTGGAAACCCATGGGAAGTTTTTCAACGGGACAGTAACTTTAGAGGTGCATTTAGTGAAGATTAATCAGGCAATGATACATAGGCAGATTTGATTCAGAGGTTGAGGAATAGGAGTAATTGGGTGGAGCTGAATCCCTATTTGTTCGATTCTAAGCCTTGGTTTTTCAGAATAAAGCATATAACAAAGATTTTTGTCACAGGGATAAGACACTTAGCTCAGACTTGGATATTAGTTTGAGATGCCACTGGAATGAACATTCAGGTGAATAACTCCAGTCACTCCTGGCTCCATTCTATCCTCCAAGGGGTAGAAAAATAGACTTCACCTTGTTATGGCAGCAACTGAAAAGGATTTATTGCCACTTTTAAATGTTTATTTATTTTTGAGACAGAGGGAGAGAGAGAGCACGTGTGTGAGTGGGGGAGGAGCAGTGGGAGAGGGAGAATCCTAAGCAGGCTCCATGTTGTCAGTGCAGAGCCCACACAGGGCTCAAACTCACGAACTGTGAGATCACAGCTTGAGCTGAAAATAAGAGTTGGACCCTTAATTGACTGAGCCACCCAGACACCCCTTATGCCACTTTTAATCAATTACATGAATTCTGAAATTTATTAGCTTTTTATCCTAGGCCTTTTAAAACTTTCTCAGCCTTAATTTCCTAATATATCAAAGAAAAACCTCATTGACTTCTGGAAGTAAGAGAATATAATACATGGACCTACCTTGCACAGGTCCTGGCATGAGTAGGTGTTAAGAAATGAGAGTGACCACCATTGTTATCATCCTTACAATCAGGTTCAAATACTGGTTCTCTCATTTATTAGCTGTGTGCTCATTTAGCCTTTTAAACCCTGATTTGCTCATCTTTAAAATGGTGATAATAATGGGGTACCTGAGTCAGGTCATGATCTCAGTGTCCTGGGATCCAGCTCCACATTGGGTTCTGCTCTGAGCATGGAGCCTGCTTAAAATTCTCTCTCTCTCTCTCTCTCTCTCTCTCTCTCTCTCCCTCTCTCTCTCTCTCTCTCTCCCTCTGCCCCTCTCCCCTGCTTGTGCTCTCTAAAATTAATAAAATAAAAAAAAATAAGATAAAAATAATATAATAAAGTAACTACAACTATGGTTGTAAAAATTTATGATGATCTATACCTAGGACTCTCAAGATGATAGTACCAGTAGCTCCCAGAATTTTTGTGAAGATTTAATATGTTTTTAATGTAAAGCATTCAGCATGATAACTGTCATACAGTCAAGACTCTACGTATTAGCTATCACTATACTGCTCCTACTCCTATCACTACTACCATAATTGCATTAGGTAAATACCTGAGTGTCACCTCTCCATTAAATGTGTTTTTTAAAAAAAATTTTTTTGTTTATTTATTTTTGAGAGACAGAGAGTGCAAGTGGGGAAGGGAAGAGAGAGAGAGGGAGAACACAGACTCCAAAGCAGGTTCCATGTTCTGAGCTGTAAGCACAGAGTCTGATGCAGGGCTTGAACACACAAACTGTGAGATCATGACCTGAGCCGAAGTTGGATGCTCAGCCGAATGAGCCACCCAGGTGCTTCAAGAGAAAGATCTTTATAAGGAGGGACAATTTTTGTAAGAATTCAAATAGGAAAAGTAAATGAAAACACCATCAAGAAAGGTCCTTGATGAGGGGCGCCTGGGTGGCTCAGTCGGTTAAGCGTCCGACTTCGGCTCAGGTCATGATCTCGCGGTCCGTGAGTTCAAGGCCCGCGTCGTGCTCTGTGCTGACAGCTCAGAGCCTGGAGCCTGCTTCAGATTCTGTGTCTCCCTCTCTCTCTGACCCTCCCGCATTCATGCTCTGTCTCTCTCTGTCTCAAAAATAAATAAACGTTAAAAAAAAAAAAAAAAAAAGAAAGGTCCTTGATGAAATAAGATCCTAGAAGAAACAGGGAGGAATGGAAATAGAGCTTTATAAAGGCAGACATATCTTTCCTGGAGGAAAGAGTAAAGAAGAAGAGTGGGTACAATTAAAATTGCCAAGTAATATTGAGATAAAGCAAATAGAATTCCACCAAGTCTATATCAGATATCTTGGATTTATCATACTGATAAACAAGAAAGTGACTAGTATATTATGAGAGATGGCCAGGAATGAGGTAGGAGCTGAAGGGCATGGGGAACCATATGGGAGATCTATTGTTGAGACTTGACTAGCTGAATATAATTATTTCTGGGCAGCAATGAGAGCTTAGTTAAAATTAGATACATTAAATTGTTGTAGACCCAGCCTACTGACTTTCCCTAGAAATGTTTAATGTCCAGGTAGTTTGAGCAGAGAAAGCTTATTTTGTGTTATATTAATATTGACCATGCTGAGGCAGGAATGAGAAGATAAAAATGGCAAGGATGCCATGGAATGGTTAATAGTATATTGACATGATGTGGTATATTCCTGGCCTAACAAATGAGCCCAGAAAAAAGAGGATAAATTGAAGAAAAGAGAGAGTTCAAGACACAAATGGATATGATGAGGAGTAAAAAAAAGTTAAGATCATGAAGGAATGGAAGGACTTGAGGTTAGAATATGAATTTTCAGGGCTAAAGACCTTAGAAATGGAGCAACATCAAGTAAGATGAATTCCAGGGAGGCCTTGTCAGAAGGTAGCCCTAGTGGAGTAGAACTCTACTTCAGGAAGTCCAGAAAGCAGTGAGGAAAGGCAGTGTAGGAATATGAACCAGTGGGTCAGTGAGAGTGGCCCCAAACCCCAGCCCAACCTACTCTGTAGTTAGGTGACCCCATGGGAGTTACTAAGCCTTTCCACATCTGTTTTCTCATTGGAAAATGGGGATCATATTAGTGCCCAACTTTTAGAATTGTTGTGAAGACTAAATGGGATAACATAACGTGTCTCACATTTGACACCCAATAAGGGCTCAAAGTATAATTTTTATTAAAATTTAGTGTTACTTTGCTGTATTGTCATGAATCACACATCAGTGTCTATACTTGGGAGGATGGCAGGGTTTAAAGTGGAGAGGAAGACTGTGGGTTGAGTATGAAAGTCGATGAGAAAAATATCCGGTTTGAGAGATAGGTGGATAATTGGATAAAGAACGTTAGAAAGCCTAGCTAAAAATGCCCTCAACAATAGGCAAAACAAGAAATTCTCAGATAGAACTATGCCAAAGCTTAGAGCCACTGGCTTAATGATATCCTAGATAGACCTAGATGCCGTCTCTGCTTGTTGGCTTAGGCTGTTCACCATCACGGCTCCGGTACTGTGGCAGCATCAGTTTCAGGTATCCTCAGGAAATGAATTTGAGGGATCATTAGAGGACCTCTTTAGGATGTGAGGGGGTTAGCACCTCTTGATTTCAGTTTCGGGAATAAGACAACAGAGAAGTACCATCTCATATTTTGTCATACACATGACACTGCAATGAGCAACCCTATAGATGCCTCATTAAACGTTATGTGAAGTATTTTCCAGGACGAATAGGGAGATGTAGCATTCCAAAGAAGCACATTTTAATGTCGAATCTCACAAATGGCATTACTGCTTTGCTCTTCACTCTCATTGGTGGTATATAAAAGTAAAACTTTCCATACTTCTCCAAATTTTGATAAAATCCAACTTTTAAATATTTGCTAATCTGGCGGATGAAAAAAGTATTTCATGGCTCTTTCAGTGTGCATTTTCCTGGTTACAAATGACGTTGACCAGTATGGAAACCAATTTGACAATAAATTTTATATATTTAAAAAAAAAAATGATGTTGACCACCCTTTCAAATAAATGGTTCTGGGTCATTTGCACTTACTTTTCTTTGAGTTTCCTGTTCATAACTTTTGCTTGCTTTTCTATTGGGTTGTTCATGTTTTCTTAATTTACAGAAATTCTTTATATAGTCTGGATACTACATGGCAATCTTTGATTGCTATTTCTATATTTGTCTTTTAGCTTTGTTGAAGGCATCTATGGTAGGAAACAACTTTTCATTTCCACAGAACTTTTGGCACTCTTAGGTTCTTAGGCTGTTTTACTGGCAGTAACTAGTTATTTATTTTTTTAAGTTAATTTTTTTTTAATTTTAGAGAGAGAGAGAGAGAGAGAGAGCGCACATGAGTGGGGGAGAAGGGCAGAGGGAGAGAGAAAGAAAATCTTAAGCAGGCTCCACACTCAGTTGAGGAGCCTGATGTCGGGCTCTATCTCACAACCTTGGGATCATGACCAGAGCTGAAAGCAAGAGTCAGACACTCAACTGACTGAGCCACTCACTCCAGTAACTAGTTGGTTCATCTTTAGGGTGAACCCTGCCCAAAGTCAATTACAGGAAGCCCTCTACACAGTGTTACTTAAAAGATAAGGAGAAAAAGACCCAACTGCTCAAATGTAGTTCAACCCCGGAATCTGATGCCATTGAAGTTCCCCACATGAGTCACTCTCAAGGGACTTTCTGGGAACTTGGATTTTAACTGGGCAAAGGATGTCATTATCCTGCTCAGGCATATTAGCTGATTCCCGTATTGACAATGATTGTGTTCTCTGATTAAATGTTTTTGCCATCAATTTTTATTGGAGGAAATGAGGTGTACAGGTAAAGAAAAGAACCGCTGACACACAGAGCCTGGCCTGTGTTATTGAAGAACTTTTGTGGAGAGCTTAGATAGCGAGAGGGAGCTTCAAGGCACATTTTCTCTTTGTCAGATAGGAAGAAAGGAGAAAGACAAAGGGAATGTTCTCAAAGCAAACTGTGATTTTTTTTCTCCCTTTAGCCAAAATTCTTTTTGTCTTCGAACACTTGGGCTACTTGCTAAGTCCATCAACATGTGATAGGTTTCCACTGAAATTAGACAATACTTCGTTTATTCTCTTATTAAAGCAACCTTAGACTAGCAGTTCTACAGCTACGATTCAATAGATGCTTTTGAATATTGCTCACAAAAGAATTCTAATAGGGAAAATCATTTGAGATTGAAAATGAGGGGACTAAAAAAAAAAAAGTGGCATAAAAGCCTTGTCTTTGGCCGTGTAAGTTGCAAGAACTTGCTCCATCCCTGTAAGTGGTTTTAGTCTCTGAGAGAGAAAATATTTAAACAAAGCAGATGTTGATGAGTCACATTTAGGCTCTTCTAGTTTGGAAAACATGGTTTATTTGAATGTAGAGCTATTGTTTGGAAGGCGGTTGGCTGAAGTCCTTAATTAAAAGCCTAAATGGTGGATTTCCTGTGCTGTCAATACCGAAGAAGTCGGAACCAGATGATCTCTAAGAACACTCTCAACTCTTAATATCCTACACTTTTTTATGAGCTTCGTGCCTTTCTCGCTTTTGCCCCGGTTATGCAGCTACCAGATGATATCTCCCCCACCCCCTTTTCTCCTCTGAAGACTTGGCTGAGGAGTCAAATCAAGCTTCTCTCAGGAAGAACCAACACCTAAACTGAGATCTGGAGGAGGGAGAGGCGTGACAAAGTGAAAGAGTGAGTGGGTGGGCAGCGGCATTTCGGGCAGAGCAGTAAGCATTCACAGGGGTCCTGTGGCAGGAGGAAGCACTGTGTGCTCAGGAGCTTGGAGGCAAGGGGATAGAGACATCCCCCAAGGTCGTTAGGAGATAACAGACAGGACTTGGTAATCACTTGGATAACTGGAGATAGTTCTCTCAGATTACTTGCTACTCTCTTCCTCATTTTTTCTCTCCTAGCAGCTAACACTTCAGCGAGGCATTGTTTTAAGCACTTTAATGCATTAACTTGACAATAACCCAGTGAGTATATGGTAGAATATATGAACTCACAATCCTACCTGAAAATCTCCTCTTTGACCATTTTCTGCCCCTCACATACTGAGCTATCCTTCAGATAGCTATACAAAGTTTTTGTAGGGACAAGCCCAGGGTTATTTGAGAAAAGAAGAAAAAGATGGGGGTATGCAAATGTGTTTTGTTCATGCCGAGTCTCAAGGCATGGGACTTAGGAAGAAAACTACTGAAAACCACAATCCATTCATGTGGTATCCATTTAATTGTGACATATAATATTTATTGAGTGCAATTAATTTATTTGTGATGAATAATATTTATTGTGCCAGGTACTGTTCTGAACATTTTCAAATATTAGTTTATTTAATCTTCACACCTAACCCTACTATTACATCTGTTTTACAGATGAGAAAACCAAGAGAAGTCTCCAAAGATATGTCGCTATTAGCAGTGATGGGAAGTGGGAACTGATCCCACCATGAGGCGGCCTGCCCTCTAAGGCTACGCTCTTAAGCACTAGGCATCACTTGCTCATTTGCATGACTGCCCAAGCCTTGTTACATCCTGAAATTATTCTCTTCTTCCTTCTCTAACAGACTTCCTTATTTACAGTAAAGAGAAAGGTCTTCACAACAAACATGATAGAGTCACTGAATTGGCAAGAAAACACAGAAACTTTTGTGGACCTCTGTCAGGACAACTGCAGAAACTGCCTTTTCTTCAACAAATGAGAATATGGAAATAATTTTGTGGCCAATGAACACGAAACACTTAAGATATGCACCAAGCCACCAAGTAACTCTAGATTCCTGAAATTGGTAGTATGAAAACAGCTCTAAAGCTGCTTTTGAGCAGGGATTATGGTCAATCCTACACCAGGAAAGTAATTACAGTAGAAAAAAGAAGGACCATTTTCAACAAAGTTGCAGAATTTCTCTAATTTGCACTAAGCATTTGTCACTTTCTTGGCATATGTTTCTCCTTTCATCACTGAACTGTAGGAGAGATCACATGTTTCAAGTCAGCCTCACTCTCATTTGGGTTCAAATCAAATTCCACAGTGTTCTTTTGGAAGAAGGGGTTTCCCCGAAATTAAAGAGAGTTTCCTCCACTTTTATGGAGATCTAAAGAGGCAGGATTTCAGTTCCTCTTGTCACTTTAATCACTTTCTTGCCCCTCTCTTTCTCCATCTTACTCTCTTAGCAGATAATAAAGCCCTTTACTGTATTTTCTACTTGCCAATCACTGTTCTAAACGTAGTACACCTAGTAACTCAACAACATCCTGTGAATATATGGCAGAGTAAGATGCAGGTAGGTTGGTAGACAGAGCATAAAAAAGCATAAAGAGATCCATATAAATTCTTCTAGTCTCTCTGTAAGTGAGAAATAGGCTCTATTCATTTTACAGATGAGGAAGCTAAAGCACAGAGAGAGTAAGCTGTTGGTTGGCAACCACATAGCTGCAAAGTGATAGAACCATGATTCAACTGTGAGCAGTCTGATTGCAGAGACCGTACTCCTAGCCTTCAAACGCTACTGCAAAACTCCTCCTTGGTTGAATTCAACTCTGTACTCCCCCCTGCCTGTCCTTGGGAAGATGAACAGAATGGAACAAAATGATCATGCTGATTGTTCACCTTCAAATGCATGGCTTGGCAGAGCCCTGAAAGCCTACTCTACTTTCCAAGTCAGCTCATTTGTGCATTATTGCATGCCTCTTCTCTCTTCAAACCTCTGCTGTGCTTCTCCAATCTTCACTCTGCTGAGGACTAAGTTCCCATTTCACTGAGAAGATAGAAACAATCAGAAGGGAACCTCCACATGTTCCCACCAACACATCTGCAGATCTACTTGCATTGGGCCCAGTGTTTGCTGCCTGACCTCTTACCATGGGTGAATGTCTATGCTCCTGTCTAAATCCAATAGCTTCTTATTATGCACTGCATCTCATTACCTCATCTTCTCCAGGATTAGTGTCTTTCAAATCTATCCTCTTTTTTTTTTTAATTTTTTTAAACATTTATTTATTTTTGAGACAGAGAGAGACAGAGCATGAACGGGGGAGAGTCAGAGAGAGAGGGAAACACAGAATCCGAAACAGGCTCCAGGCTCTGAGCATGTCAGCACAGAGCCTGACGCGGGGCTCGAACTCACAGACTGCGAGATCATGACCTGAGCCGAAGTCAGCCACCCAACGACTGAGCCACCCAGGCGCCCCCAAATCTATCCTCTTTACTGTATCATCAATTCTCCTACGTCTACTAAATCATTGCCATCAGTATACAAATATTCTGTACTCTCTCCTATATTAAAAACAAAACCAGACTTTCTGGGTTTCTGGTCTGTCACATAAAGAGGTAAGCAATTGTCAGTCTGTCCTAACAATAAGTAAAAAGCTGAACACACTGAAAAATCAACAACTTTTCTTAGATCCATCTGAGAAGTGAGGTCACTGGCAAACCACTACCTCCAAATTGGAGAGACAGACAGGCAAATATAGAGAGTAACATCTTACTGGAGCAGAAACCTGCATAAGGACAATTGTTGCAATAGGAAAACCTGAACTGGACTTGATAAATTACTGGGAGCTCAGTGTGGACAAGGCTGAGAGTTAAAAACTCCAGGGCGACTCAAGCATTGGGAACTCCACCCCCCCCCCAATTTTGTGAGTTTTATCTCTAGGAACTTGACTTGGTTCTCACAGTGAATATCAGAAAAGAATCTGCTTATGCTTCTGGCAGGGGGTGGGGAGAGAAAAGAAACTATTCTGAATTACACAAGAGCATTCTCTTCTTAATAAGGCCTGCCCACAAGAGAAACTATATTATAGAGCCTAAGCTATTGAGATTTTAGCAGAAGGGAAATACCCAATTCCAGCCAGCTCTAGACTTCCATATGGGAGAAGGGAAATACCCAACCCCAATCCCTTCTAGCCTTACACATGGGGGAAGGGAAGTAGCCCCCTCCAGCTCCCACTAGCCATCTTGTCCCACCTGGGGGGCAGACACTGAGAAGCATTTGTGAAGTTCACAGTTTAGAGTACTTACTAAAAGACTATGACCTAATCGTGGACTTTAGAACACTTTCTCTCCCCCCACACCTCACCACCACATTACTAAAAGCCTATTTAATTTACCACATTTACTTTTAACCCATACATCATGTCTGGCTAAGAAGTAAAAATTAAAAAGCGTACTAAAAGGCAAAAAAATAAAAAATAAAAACAGTCTTAAGAGACAGCATGCATTAGAACTAGACTCAGATATCTTAGGGATGTTGGAAATATCAGATCAGGAACTTAAAATAACTATGTTTAATATGCTCAGGACTCTAATGGATAAGGTAAATAGCATGCAAGAATAGATGGGCAATATAAGCAGGGAAGTGGAAATTCTAAGAAAGAATAAAAAAAGCAATGCTATAGATCAAAACAGCTGTAACAGAAATGAAGAATGCCTTCAGTGTGCTTCTTGGTACACTGAACACAGATGAGAAAAGAATCTCTGAGCTTGGTGATCTCTTAATGGAAACCTCCAAAACTGAAAAGCAAAGAGAAAAAAAGATGGGGGTGAGGAAAAGAGAGAATAGAATAACCAAGAACTGTAGGACAGCTATAAAAGGTGGGATATATACATAATGGGAATAACAGAAGGGGAAGAAAGAGAGAAATGAAAGAGGGAATATCACCACAGTTTCCAAGGACATTTAAAGGATAATTACACTGTTCACGAAAACTAACTCAAAGTGGATTATAGGCCAAAATGTAAAACACAATCATAAATCTCCTAGAAGATAATATAGGAGAAAACCTGGGTGACCTTAGGTATGGTGATGACTCTTTAGATACAACACTGAAGGCATGACCCATGAAAGACAAAAATGATAAGGTGGACTTCATTAAAGGTAAACACTTCTTTGCAAAAAATAATGTCAAGAGAATGAGAAAACAAGCGTCAGGGTAGGAGAAAATATTTCCAAAACATATCTGATAAAGGACTGTTTTCCAAAATATACAAAGAACTCTGAAAACTCAACAATAAGAAAATCAACAACTGCATTAAAAACTGAGTCAAAGACCTGAACAGAGACTCTATCAAAGAAAACATAGATGGCAAAGTAAGCATATAAAAAGATGCTCAACATCATTTATCATTAGGAAATTGCAAATTAAAATAATGAGATACCACTATACACCTCTTCGAATGGTCAAAATCCAAAACACTAACAATACCAAAAGCTAGCGAGACTGTGGAGCAACGGGAACTGTCATTGCTGCTGCGAATGCAAAATGGTACTTTGGAAGACAGTCTGACCATTTCTTACCAAAGTAAACATATCTTACCATGGGATCCAGCAGTGGCACTCCTTGGTATTTACTCAAAGAAGCTGAAAAGTTATGCCCACACAAAAACTTGCACATGAAGATGTTTCTAGCGGCTTGATTCATGATGGCCAAAATGTGGAAGCAATCAAGAGGTCCTTCAGTAGTTGAATGGATAAACTGTGGCACATCCAGACAATGGTATATTAGTCAGCACTAAAAAGAAATGAGTTATTGAGCCATGAGAAGACATGGAGGAAATTTAAATGCATATTACTAAGTGAAAGACGCCAACTGGGAAAGGCTATACTGTATGATTCTAAATATGTGGCATTCTAAGAAAAGGCAAAACTGTAGAGGCAATAAAAAGATCAGCTGTTTCAAGGGTGGGGTGGGGGTGAAGATACGAATAAGCAGAGTGCGGAGGATTTTTAGGGAATTTGGTTCTGGGAAAGCCAGTCTATGGAGAAGGCCAAAGGATTGATGGTTGCTAGGGTTTGGGGGAGGAAGAGGAGGAGGATGAATAGATGGAGCATAGGGTGTTTAGGTCCATCAAAACATTAGGTGGGATGCTTTAATGGTGGATACATGCCATTGTACGTTTGTCTAGGCCTGTATAACGTATATCACCAAGAGTGAACCCCAGTGTAAACTATGAATTTAGAATGATGAAATGTCAATATAGGTTCATCAATTGTAATAAATGTACCAATCTAATGTGAGATTTTGATGGTGGAGAGGGCTATGTGTATGTGTGCTCAGTGGGGGTATGGGAAACTTCCGTACCTTCTCAATTTTCCTATAAACTGAAACTGATCTAAAAAAATAGTTAATTTAAAAGCAAAGCAAAACAAAAGCAAAAACAAAACAAAGAACCTCCCTGGATCTCACATTCCCTTCCAACCACAACCTCATTTATCTGCTCCCTTTTAGAGACAAACTCCTTAAAAGAGCTGCCTATAGTCACTAGCCATTTCTATTTCCCTGCTTCCCATCTCTCGAATCTATTTGCACCAAGGGTTTGCCCTCTTTCACCAAAAATGTGAAAGTCCTCATCTTACCTGAAATGTGAGCAGCTTTTGACACAGTGATATTTCAGTTTTTTTGATAGACTTACTTCACTTGGTTCCTGTGGCCACCCATTTTTAATATTCTCCCCCTTCCCTTAATGGGCCACTCTTAATCTCCGTTTACTAGTTTCCCCCTCACGTCCGTAAATGCCAAGCACTGGAATGGACTGAACTCCATCTTTGGTCTTCTTTTCTGTATCTATACTCTCTTTCTTTGGTGATCTCATCCAGACTTGTGGTTTTAATTAATATTGATAACTAATAATGATGCCTCAATTCAAAACCCCCAATTTATGGGGTTTTGGGGAGAGTTGACTGAGCTAATATATATAAGCACTTAAATGACGGAGCTAATATATATAAGCACTTAAATCTGCATCTGGAACAGAATAAGCACTTTACATAATCAGCCAGAAACTTGCTACCTAATAGGCATCACAAATGTTACATGTTCAAAATCAAATTTCCAATTTTTCTCCCTCGGGTTCCCGCTCCTGTAGACTTCTCCAAATATCCCTAACTCTTTACTTCCTATCATATTTACCATCTAGTCTATGAGAAAACCCTGGTGGTTCTACCTTCAAAATATATTCAAGACTCAACACTTCCCATTCTCGTCACTATCTCTTTGTCCAAGGACCTTCCACCCACTCTTTTGTAAATTTACTGACCAGTCTCCCCACTTTCTCTCATCTCCCTCTCGTCTAGTTCAGCACAGCAACCAAAGTGATCCTCTTGAAATGTAAGTCAAATCATGTCACTCTCTTGTTCTAAATCCTCCAAGGGCTGTGCATCTTATTCAGGGCAACAGTCAGTATCTGTGCAATGATGGCCTACAAGGCCTTACATCAACTGGCTTTGTGCTCCTCGGATTTCATCTCTCCTCATTCTTTGTGTAGTCCACTCTACTTCAGCACATTAGCCTCCTTGCTGTTTCTCAAATATACCAAATATATTCCTCCTTCCGTTACTTTTGCATTTCATTTCCCTCTGTCTAGAATGTCCTTCCTCCAGATAATTTGCTCAAATGTTTCTGCTCATCCCTTCTTGCCTTCTCCAGTATCTCAAAGAATTTTCTTCTCTTTTACAGCATCACGGCCACCAGGAGAGGACTTAGTCTGTAGACAAAGTTAAAACTTCAAAACCAGGTTCTTGATGACATCTTTTGAGCATCTAGATTAAGCCTTGCCTAATGACAGCCGTACCCTCGGACTGTTACATGAGGCAATCATGCCCTTTAGAACTTATTACAATATCTGGCAAACGACTTGGAATGCATGGTATGTGAAAAATATCATTAGTACTAGTATATTTTAATCATAATGTGTTATTGTTCATATTCTAATGTGGTAGAATTGTATAATGATGAATATTAGCAAAAAGAAAACTGTAATTTGTGTAAACAAAGAATGGAGAAATATATTGTTTAATCTTTTCTTCTAAAGACATTATTATGTTGTACAACATGAAAAGAGAAAAGACAGGGGAAGGAGACAAAGGGAAGGGAGCTGACAGTTATAAACTGTTGGGTTTTGTGCAAGTGCTTCACATGCATTTTCTTCTTTAAAATTCAGCAACCCCAGGGCAGACTTTTCCTCCACAAGTTACAGATGAGGAAGGTCAGAAGGTTAAGGTCATCGAGCTATTCACGGGAGTAGTCAGCACTTGTGACTAGGGCTGTGTTACTTCAAAACAAGCCATTTTCACCATGCTGGGTTTGGTCTTTAAATCTTTCTACAATAAATAAGTACTATTTATTGAGTCAGCGAGTGAAGCCAGAAACCAAGCGGGGGAAAAAAAAATTCTTTTCAGTCTGCAAATGTCAAGGGTGATAATATGTAGCTGTGTTCTTACCATTGAGCTTAAAATCTTGCAACTCAGGCTTTTGTGAAAATATGAGGAACAGAAGAAATTTTCCATCAGCACTTTTAACTAATTAAAGAGTGATAAAATGTTACTGCTTACGGGGACAATAACCCACCTATTTCTTGGAACCCATTCTATGATGGAGAAGGATATGAATCAACTACAAACAGAAAAATCAACTCATCAGTTTTTATCAGATGCAGTGAAATTTAGTATCTAGGGTAAGTGTTGGTTTAAGAGCCTCCCTGAACTTTCTTTTTAGTGAGCAAAAATTTTCGAACAGTGTATGTCTAAGAAATTATGATTATTCCCGTTACATTGTGGTTTAAAGTATATTAGAGACATTTAAAGAAGGATAATTTGATATCTGTCCCAAGAGAGATTCACTTCAAATTATGGTAAAAAACCAGGTTAGTTCATTCAAGTAACATTACTCATTAAGTGTCTATTTGGGCTGTGCACTCCGTTGGATACTATGTACAAAGAGATTATGGTGTACTCAAACTAGTCCATAGCCTCTAGAAATCCTTGAGGTGCCCCTTCTTTTGTGAGTTCCCAGGCAATGCAAAAGCTATTTGGGATGAGCTATATATCCTGGGCACAAAGCAGGCATTTAAGTGGGCCAGCTTACCTCCTTCGTGGAATAAGAGAACTGAAATAAGGGCAGGGTATGCTTTCAAAATCCTTTGCACAACCAATGTACAATTAATCCTTTAAATGTCTTCTAAATTAAAATGTCTTGCATATTAATTACTTTCATTGCTATTCTTTGAATCAATGCCAAAATACTTTATATATTCTCAGTACTGAGATACAAATGGACACAAAAATTTTCCAGTAATTCTTATGAAAAACATATATATTTAAAAAGTCATCATTTGGGGTTTTCATTGGGCTGGTGCCATAGCAAGATTTATTGTTGATATTCTAGCCATGTTAGTTTGATACCTACTTTTCCTTTTAGATCCAACGTTTCGTTCATTTGTTGCTGAAAATGTCCTCACCTCCGTTAACATTTTGTGCCGTGCCGATTAAAAACAAGTTTTTAATCCATATAACATTTTTGTTTGTTTGTTTCTGCCCTCTCAAGAATTTGTAATAGCAGCCAATCTCCATTTAGGACCACCAGTGTGTTACATGCTTTCCTTTCATATAACAAGGAAGTTGTTCATGGTGTTATATCATATAGTTGAAAGATTCCAAGAAAAAGCGTATTCAAGTCCAAATTAGCCACACCTTTCAACACACATATACAGCAGTATCTGTACATGGGTGGGAAAACCACTTGGCAAACAAGACGACAACACGGCTCAGGGAGGAGAGGGATGACACCCTGGCAATGAATTTTCGCTTCTGAAGCCAAGAGGGCCCTTAGGCCTGCGCTTTTGCACTCTTCAATCCACTCTGGGATTCCGACGGTCCAGATTCAAGAAACCCTTATTAGTGCTGGGAGCCATGCCTTGCTTATATGGCTTATATGGTTTCTGGAGACTGGGTGAGGCACCTATGATTGTTGTGAATGTGTTTGGGTATGATGCAATTTTCAGGGACCCGAAGAAGCGAGAAACCATGGCTACCAAGATTTAAAATAGTTACCATGATATAAAAATAATTTTAATCTTTCTTCTTTATCCAGTTATGGAATACACAACTTTGTCAATTTGTGGTCCTTGCGTAAGTATGGGGGGCAGTGTGGAAGAATGTAAGGAGAAAGCAACATTTCTTCTATGTTCAAACATGAGACTCCAAAACATATTTATAATAACACCTTCCAATTTAATGGGAAATAATTAAGTTCTAACATGTCATTTTACTATTTTTATAGAAAGAAAAACCTAAAGTAAAATGTTTTAAAGACCTTCAAAGTTGCTAGAAATTAACTTGAATTGGGGTCAACTCTGGAAATAAGATTTTTTTTTCATTTAATGTTGAATATGTGAAATAACTCAAGAATAAATTTTGTATTTTTACACCGGATATGTATAACTTAATCCATTGTTTCAAAATTTTTATTTAACAGGTTAATTAGATAGTACTGTTTAATTCTTTTTTTTCCTGGGTTATCTAACTCAATAAATACAAGAAAATTTGATCAATGTAGTTAAAGCAAATCTAATTTATGCTCTGTACATGGGCTAATGTCTATCAATTTTAGTATATTCGACTGAAACACTAACAACAGCTGAGTAATTCATTAAGAATTGGAGGAAGATGGAGTGCATGGGATATGCAGGTAAGGGAGAAAATCCACATATTAGAGATCAAAATCTGACCCTTTCTGATGGTGCAACATAGTCAATAGAATTAACCTGGCTGCTTCTTGGGTTTGGGAATTGACTGCTAAATAAGATCACCATATCTGGTAACATTCAGGACTCAGTAGGCAGCAAGGCCTTTTTAGCCATTTTAAGAAACAGGAGCTGATTAACTCTGCTGTGTGGGCTCTTTTCTTGAACCATCTCAGGAATGAGCCTTACTGTAGTCTTCATTCTCCTGCACAGACCACCTCAGGACTTCAAATCTTACTTCTGGCCTTATCTAAAGGCCAGCAGTACTTGATTTACTTAAGTTGTTAAAAAGCCTTAGAAGAATCCAAGAATTGGATCATTTTGGAAAAAATACCAAGCCTAGAATATTCCTTTGCAATGTTCCTTTACAATATTCCTTCAGCAATGTCATTTGACCGTGCAAACTTGCTTTTGGATTTTTATGATCCAGAATCTGTTATGGTTTCCTTATGCTTACAATGTTTTCAACCATGAAATCAGAAATCGCTCATGACTCCTCCTCTCCTCTGATTATACTGAACTACGGGCCATAACTGCTCACATTTCTGTCCCTCTGCATGTCAAGATTTGGTTAAAGTATTATTTCTTGTTGGGTATCTTCAGGTCCTCCCCGTTTGAGTTAGGCACTCATCTCACATCCACTCATAGCACACGTACGTATCTATGACACTATATTAAATTCACCCATTTATTTTTCCATCTTCCCCATTGGACTGGGGCCTCGTGAAGAGGTTTTTTTTTTGTTTTTTTGTTTTTTTTTAATTTAACCTCTGTTATCCCCAATACCTAGCACAGTGCTTGTACATGATACCTGCACAAGTGTTTGTTGAATAAATGAAAAAGTTAAGATGCTTAACAAAGGAACAAAACTGTGGGCATTTGACTATTTTTTTTCTCCTCCATGCTTGACTGAACTAGTCATTGGTAAGTAAACAGTGGTCAGTTTCTATGCTGATTCCTTCTCCTATAATGATTTCAGGTGAAATACTCTGCAGTTAATGCTATATATAATGACAGCACCTAATTAAAGCTGTATATAATCACAGCACATTTTGGTCATTCTAACTATAAAGTTCTAGTTATAAAGACTATTGTGAGGATAATGTTACACTGAAAAGAAGGAAATGAGTAGATCACAAAAAATGGAATGAATGGATTCATTAAATGGCTAAGTTTTTGCCTTGGGAGTTCACTGGTATCAGTGCATAATCATTTGGGTCCCAGGGTTCATTCATTCTGAATGAACCTGCTGTGCCTTTGCCCAGTTAATTCATCTTGCAGATCCACTGCCCAGAAGTGAGTAGTTGAATACTCAGATAGTCTTCTAATTAAATCATAGTAATTTTGATTTTTGTATTGATAACCACAATACCCCCACAGTACACCAGCTAAGGTTGAAAATAAAGAGCTATTCATAAAATAATGCCCAAAAGACTGAACTGATATTTGATTCTGCTTCTGACACTTAGTAGCTATTTGGCCTTGGGACATTTTCTTAACCTTCTGGGACTCATTTGCTTTTAATGGAACATAGGGATAATAGTACTCAGATCACAGTGTTCTTGTAAGGAATACATGGAGACTAGCATGCAAAGAATTTAGCATGATGCTAAATAAAGCATGATGCTTACTGGTACACAGTAAGTGCTCAATAAAGTGCTATCATCATCATCATTATTACTACTGTAACGGGCAGTTTCAATGTATATCAGTTGTCCTAGTATAAGTATTAAAAGAGTCTCTTCACTCTCCATGGTATCTCTTTCACACTCAAAAATGTACCAGTTTGGAAAATAAATAATATGATTAATTATGAAGAGAGTTGAGAGCCTGAGTAATACAGGGTAGTAATATAGGAGGATGGGTATGAGAGAAATCTTGGTGTGGTAGAATAACCAATAGGTATTTTTTAGTTCAAGTAGCTGGATAATGAAATCTCAATAACAAGGAGGACAAAAGAAAGAAAATAAGAATGAAGATTTAGGAGAGAAAATGCTGACTTTAGCTTGGAATCTGATGCTCCAGCAGGATATTCAAGTTGAGCTGTGTGGTAGCTTATTGGAAACGTGAGGCTGAAGATACAGTTGCCCATATGGAAGTGATTATTGAAATCATGAAAGTGAATGAGATTTCCAAAGAATAGGGAATAATTTAAGATGGCAAAGAGGCCTAGAGGACCTCAAGGAAGGCCTATCTAGAAGATTTCTCAAATTGTAAATACTAAGTTAATAGATAGTTAATAGATAATTCTACAATTACCTGATCATCTTGAGCCCAGTCAAAATTATCAACAACTGCCTATGTGGAATGAGTCTGAAAGTAGCTGGTCAAGAAACCAAAGGGCAACTTCATAAACTTCCCTGCTTGTTATCATTTCATGACATTTGCATCAACATTTTTCTTTTGAATGTGAATTCCTCCCAAGTGTTAGGTTATACACATATTCTTAGCCCATGACTAGAAGTGATTGATATGTAGGTGAATTTCCCTTTCTCCCTTCTAGATTCTTTGGCTGGTCTAATAATTAAATCAGCATAAAACAGATTAGCAGGAGAAAAATAATTTAATTTTGTACTCATGGGAGCCCCAAAGATAAGAAACTTCAAAAAGTGACCAAAGCAGGCAGTATATCTTCCAGACAAAGAAACAATATTTGTGAAGATTTGACAAAACAAAGAGGTTTGGGCTTGAGGTAACAAACTAATGAAGAAGTAACAAAATGTGTGTGTGCAGCCTTCCTGGCCCTGAATTCCCTATCTCTGGTGATAAGAATACATTCTACCTTCTTGGTATAGGGAGGATACTTTCACATGGGAGATTTATTTCTTGCTTTCAGAGGGACACAAGAGGATCAGAGTGTCCTTGTTAAGTAACTTCAATTCAAAACAATCAAAATGCTGACATGGCATAGTTTGGGGTGGCATATTCTGCTCCGCCCCAGATAGAAGGTAAATATCACAGTAGATGACGTGGACCACCTAAGTATATACATTCTCTGTCACTCACTTTCCTGTACATTAACATATGTATAAGGATAATAATACTGTTTCCCACATAACTTGCCATAGACTGTCAAGTTGAGGGTTTGCCCACAATTTATCAGTGATGACATGAACACTAAAGAACAGAATTAGGTCTGTATTACCAGCGCATTCAGAACTACATGGTATATTGACAAATTGTTTAGCCTTCATATGTGAAAGCCCATGACTCACTGTTTGATTTATATAGAGATGAAAGTCTCACCCACAGAAGACCAGGTACACCTTAAAATTACTATATGAAATTGATACACATTTATAAAAAGACATTTGAATTTAATTTTAAGGCTGCTTTGATAAATGAGAAAATAATCTTAAGGCTGTTTTGATAAATGAGAAAAAAGTACACTTAAAATGTTACATTTTAGAAGACAAATTCATATTCTTCTGCCCTTAAAACAAAGCCATGAAAGCATTTCAAGTGCAAAACTTCATTTAACTGTGCAGAAAGTTGAAATTAAATAGCAGGAGTTCCCGCATGGTTTTTAAACTTGTCTTTTATGTGTTTATGTACATATGTATGTATTTAAGTAATCTCTGCACCCAGTGTGTGGCTTGAACTCATGATGCCACAATCAAAAGAGTTGCATGCTCTACCAACTGAGCCAGCCAGGCGACCTAAACTTATCTCTTTTTAAAAAAAAAACTTTGGATGTTTCAGTAAATACCAACATTTGTAATTAACTACAAGTCTAAAAACAGTGACTTTGCAACTTCTATGCTATCTTTCCCCTCCATTTAACAAAATTCACTTTTGGGAGTAAAAACAGTTTAAAGTAGACAACATATTTTTCCATCTATTTGAAAACAAATGACAGCCCACTAGGAATTAATTTACGAAGGAGAAAAAAGAGCAGTATAATGAATCTTTCCAAGCAATTTCAATACATTCCAAACCTTAACCTACCGTCAAAAAGACAAATTGCACAGCAACTCTGCTAAGACTCTCTGAATAGCAGACGATGTGCTTTTAATACCTGCTTGGAAAAAAAATATATGTGTCAAGAATTCAGAGTCTTTACCAATATTGTGAGATGGGTTTAGGTAACATGGTAATCTGCAATATGCAGAGCTCATTACTCATCAACGCAACCAATCTTTCCAGGTTGGCACTGGGATTTTTCACATGTAAAACTGAAAATTTGTAGTATGGTCACCATGGGAAGCTTATTCCTGATGGTAAAAAACACATACAGTAATAAGTTGTCAATAGTCAACAAATAGCTCTAGCCAGTCACTATGTTGTTTGACATTAATGGCCTCATCTTTGTTTTTTTTGAAAATGGACTACAATATTCATGTTATTAACAAAAATTCTGTAAACCATTTTTGGCAATGTGCTTAGTAAAGAATTGCCTACACAGATACTGAGAAGTTTTCTCTTTTCCAGGATTAAACACCTAAATGATTATGTCAATGATATGTTCAGAGGATATGGCAAAATAAACTGCCATCCTATATGTTCCCTGACTTTCTAGAACCTAATTTTTTTTTAATGTTTATTTTTGAGAGAGACAGAGTGCAAGCAAGGGAGAGGCAGAGAGAGAGAGGGAGACACAGAATCCGAAGCAGGCTCCAGGCTCTGAGCTGTCAGCGTAGAAGCCCAACGTGGGGCCCAAACTCACGAACAGTGAGATCATGACCTGAGCTGAAGTCAGACACCTAACCAATTGAGCCACCCAGGCATTCCAGAACCTAATTTTTAAGGTGGAGATCTTGAACAGACTTCACTGTTCACTTCAAATGTTTTCTCCATTTTTAGGATGGCATTAACTTCAGTTTTCATCATTAACGTATAGGCAAGTAAATGAGCCAAGAAACCAAAAGTGGTCAAATGTGCCAAAATATTTCTTAAGATCCAATTTAAAGCAACAGCTCTTGGGGTGCCACAACTTCTGGGGTGCCTGGGTGGCTCAGTCAGTTAAGCATCTGACTCTTGATTTTGGCTCAGGTCATGATCTCATGGTTGGTTGTGAGATTGAGCCTGCTGAAGATTCTTTCTCTCCCTCTGTCCCTCCTCTGTTCTCTTTCTCTCAAAACAAAAAAAATAATAAAATAAAAAAAAATAACCAACAGCTTTTAATCCAAATATATGGAAATAAAAACAAAACATAAAAATATGTATGTGTCTTCTCTGAGAAGGCAATCCACTAAGTATTTCAGTTTCTATAAATTTCTATAGTTTTAAATAATTTGTTGGTAGTTACTATGGCTTTTACCTGAAAAGTCTTGGGAAAGATAAAGCAGTAATTTGGGGGGAAACTTTTCTGTTTCACAGAATCACTTTTTTTTTTTTTAATGTTTTTATTTATTTTTGAGACAAGAGAGAGACAGAGCATGAGCAGGGGAGGGGCAGAGAGAGAGAGAGACACACACAGAATCTGAAGCAGGATCCATCCAGCTCTGAGCTGTCAGCACAGAGCCCGATGTGGGGCTTGAACTCATGGAGTGTGAGATCATGACCTGAGCTGAAGACAGACGCTCAACCAGCTGAGCCACCCAGGCGCCCCAGTTTCACAGAATCACTTTAAGTACAGATAGATCTTTCTAACAGTGAGTTCAAAGCAATTATGTACTGTAACAAGATCGTACTTTCAGCCACTCTGTAGACCTTTTTGTTAATTTCCCCTTAAGTTCTTGACATTTACTTATATTACACCTGAGTTGTTTTCATGAGATTTTAATATTTCATACTATATTCACATACAGACTTTTTCTACTAAATGTTTAGCTATTAAAAAAAGAATCTTAATAGAATAAAGCAAATTGTTTTTTTTTAATATGAACACTCTTATATTTACAAAACTATTTCTGTCAAGTAGATTTTACAAGTAGTACTGCCTAGAAACATAAGCTACCTGGGTAAACATAAGGATCTGTGGTGAAGAATTAATGTGGGGGGGGGAGAGGATGGATTTGGTACTTTATGAATCCCCCCAGTTCTGTCAGGTTTTGAAGAGAAAATTCATCACCAAGGTTCAATCAAATATATTCTGTATCAAAGAAGTAGTGCAAATCTAAGTTTAGACTTCACTTCCATATCTGGCCAAGATGTGACAATGAATTAGATTTACCTCCTGTTTGAAACAATTAAAAAGTAAGATGTCATATATAAAACAATGGTTTTCAAGACACTGAACATCAGACAATAGGTAGTGATCCCTAATAGATGGAAAACAAAGGTGAGTCCCTTGATTGCTCCCAGCTTATTGCCTGAAATTTCCAGGCCATAGGGCAGGAACGGGAAACCCAGGAGGAGATGGGAGTCCAGGAAGGCGAAGGCAGCTACAATTTGCAAGACAGAGTACCAGAGAGAAGAAAGCCACACACAAAGCCACTCTAGAGATATACAGAGGGTCCCCCTTGTGTCTTCAACTAAGTAGTACTGACAAGCCCAAGCATTTCAGGATACAAGGCTGGAGGGAAAAACCACCTAAAAGTTTTAGAAAGAATAATACCCAGAGTTGATATACAGCCAAAATAGTTCCTGCTCTCAACAATCAGAGAGGAAAATCTCATAATTCATGGGGCATCTGGCACAGTACTCATAAAGTTTTTGCCTCACTTGTGGGGAAAATTAGACCTAGACTAAATCTGTGCCTAGTAACTTAACTACATACAAAACTCAAGTATATTTACAGAAATACAAAAATATCCAGCCCTCAACAAGGAAAAGTTCAAAATGTCTAATATCTAATAAAAAATTCTCAGGTGAAAAAAGAAGGAAAATATAACCCATAATGAGAATAAAACTTAATCAAACTTAACACAGATTATAGCTAAGAAGGGAGAAGAAATAAAATCATACATAACATTCAACCTAAAAACAAGGTAGTAAAAGGAAAAAAGGACACAAAGAACAAACAGAAACAATAGCGAGATGGTAGACTTTAACCCAATTGTATGTGTAATCACATTACATGTAAATGGTCTAAGCACCTCAGTTAATAGGCAGGGATTATTAGATTAGATAAAAAAGTAAAACCCAACTACTTGTTGTCTTAAAATAAACCCACTTTAAATATAAAGACACAGGGGCACCTGGATGGCTCAGTCAGTTAAGCGTCTGGCTCTTGATTTCTGCTCAGGTTATGATCTCATGTTTCGTGGGATCGAGCTTCACATCAGGCTCTGTGCTGTCAGCTTGGGATATTCTCTCTCTCTCTCTCTCTCTCTCTCTGTCCCTCCCCCACTCATGTGTGCGTATGTGTGTGTGTGCACAGTGCGCTCTCTCTCTCTCTCTCTCAAAATAAATGAACTTTAAAAGTATATATAAAGACACAAATAGGATAAATGCTAGCACTTATCAGTTATGACACAAAAGGGCTGAAAAACCCTATTGACCAACTTGACCTAATAAACATTTATAGAACACCAACCAACAACAGCAGAAATGCACATGGGATAGTCACCAAGATTAGCCATACTCTGGGTCATAAAATAAGTCCCAATGATTTTAAAAGGATCCAAATTTAAAAAGTATGTTCTCCAGTCATGATAGAACTAGGAATAAGTAACAGAAGATTCTTGGAAGTTTTCCAAATATTTTGAAATAACACATTTCTAAATAACTCACTGGCCAAGAGAAATTAGGAAGTATTTTTAATCTGGATAAAAATGCAAATTTATAAGATATAGTATATCAATACTTATGAAATTCAGCTAAAGCAGTAATTAGAAGGAAAAAAATAAATGTATGCTAAGATACTAAAAAAAAATTATGAAATGGCCAAACCCCTTGAAAGACACAAACTAACAAAGCTCACACAAGAAGAAATAATGTAAGCATCCCAATATCTATTAAAGATAATGAATTTGTAATTAAAACCTTTTCCATAGGGGCGCCTGGTGTCTCGGTCAGTTGAGTGTAGACTATTGATTTCAGCTCAGGTCATGATTCCAGGTCATGGGATTGGGATCAAGCCCTGCACTGGGCTCCTGAGCCTGCTTAAGATTTTTTTTCTATGCCTCTGCCCCCTCCCTCCACCACTCGCACAAGTGGTACTCTAGATAAACAAACAAACAAACAAACCCTTTCTCCACAAGGTGGTTTCACTGGTGAATTCCACCATACATATTTAAGGAAGACATAATACACTGAATCTTCCAGAAAGGAAGACAAGGAGATATTTCACAAGATATTTCACAACTCATTCCATAATGCAGGAACAATATTATTCTGATCTCCAAACCAAAGACATTACAAGAAAACTACAGACTAACTCATCAGTTATGAACATAGCCATAAGTCCTCTAAATACAATTTTATCAAATCAAATTTAACAGTGTATTTTAAAAATTACATTAGAATCAAGTATAGTTTATTTCAGGAATCAAAGCTGGTTTCACCACATAACATGTTACAATAAGAAAAAGCCATATGATCACTTCAGTAGATGCAAAAGCCAACACCTGTTCTTCATTAAAACAAAACAAACTCCTCCAACTTTTAGTAAGTTAAGAAGATAACTTGCTCAATCTATATAAGGAATCCATAAGAAATCTACACTTAACATTACTTCATGGTGAAAGACTGAATGCTTTTCACCTAAGATCATGAACACAGTAAAAATGGTTTGCTTTTACACTTCTATTCAATACTTAATAAAAGTTCTAGCCAGTACAATAAGGCAGTTTGGCCTTTTAAAAATGTTTTATAAAGGGTCAAGTAGTAAATAAGTCAAGCTTTGTGGGGCCATTTGATCTTTGTGGCAACTACTGAACTATCCTTGTAGCATGAAAGCGGGCAAGATAATACACAAACAAGTGTTTCTGCATAAAACTTCATTTACAAAAACAGGTTTCTTGATTCATGCACAATAATGCAATTATGCAAGAAAAAGAAACAAAACATATCCAGATTGGAAAGGAAGAACACTGTGTTTATTCACATATGACTCTCAGATGATCATCTATGTAGAAGACATGAAATCTACAAAAAGAGTTACTAGAATAAGTGAGTTTAGCAAGGTTACAGAATACAATCAAAATGCAAAAATCAATTGTATTTCTGTATACTAACCATCAACAGTTGCAGACTGAAATTTTAAAAAGTACCACGTACAGGGGCGCCTGGGTGGCTCAGTCAGTTAAGCATCTGATTTTAGCTCAGGTCATGATCTCATGGTTCATAAGTTCAAGCCCTGCATTGGGCTCTGTGCTGACAGCTCAGAGCCTGGAGCCTGCTTCAGATTCTGTGTATCCCTCTCTCTGCCCCTCCCCCACTCACACTGTCTCTCTCAAGAATAAACATTAAAAAAAATTTTTAAAAGTACCATTACAGTAATATCAAAATATATGAAATACTGAAGAATATGACAAAAGATATGTAAGAACTACATACTGAAAACTACAAAACACTGATATTAAAAAAGACTTAAAGAAAATGGAGATAGATACCATATTCATGGATCAGAAGATTCAATACTGAGATGTCAACTCCTTGCAAATCTGATCTACAGATTTAATGCAAGCCTGATCAAAATTCCATAGTTTTTGGTAAAAATTGGCAAGCTCATTATTCTAAAATGCACCTGGAAATGCACAGAATCTAGAATAGCCAAAGCAACTTTATAAAAGATTAACAAAGTTGGAGGAATTATTCTGATTTCAAGACTTTATTAGTATAAAGCTACAGTCATGAAGAAAGTATGGTATTGATGTAATGACAGATACATGAATCAAAATACAGTTAAAAAAAAAAAACAGCTGAATTGTCAATGATGGTCAACAAAGGTATAAAGGCAATTCAGTGTAGAACAGTCCTCCAATAAATCGTGCCGGAACAATTAGGTTGTTCACCATGTGCAAAAAATTTAACTTATACCTATACTTTGGACAAGATAAAAAAATTAACCCCAAATGGGTAATAGATCTATATTAAAACAGACCACAAGTGTTAGTGAGAATGTGAGGCAAACAGAACTCTTATAAACTGCTGGTGGAAGTATAAAACAGTATTAACCACTTTAGGAAACATTGTAGAGGGGTGCCTGGGTTAAGTGTCTGACCTCAACTCGGATCATGATCTTGTGGTTCTTGAGTTCAAGCCCTACATTGGGCTCTGTACTCACAGCTTGGAGCCTAGAGCCTGTTTCAGGTTCTGTGTCTCCCTCTCTCTGTCCCTCCCCTGCTCATGCTCTGTCGCCCTCTCAAAAATAAACAAACATTAAAAAAAAAAACATTGTGGAAATTTCTTAAAAAGTTAAAAATATGAACTACACATTCCTCTTTTATGTATTTACCCAAAAGAAATGAAACCATATATTCATACAAAGACTTGTATGTAAATGTTCACAGTAACTATAATAGTCCTAGGAGATAAACCTAAAATCTACCAACAGATTAATGAATAAACAAGTTGTGTTATATCCATACAAGAAAATACTACTTAGCAACAAAAAACCAATACACTATTGATACCTCCCGTAACATGGATATATCTCCAAATAATTATGCTGAGTTAAATTTAAAAAAGAGGGGGCACATGAGTAGCTCAGTCGGTTAAGCATCTAGGACTGACTCTTGGTTTTGGCTCAGGTCATGATCTCACGGTTGGTGGGTTCAAGCCCCACATCAGGCTCTGTGCTGACAGTGCAGAGCCTGCTTGGGATTCTCTCCCTCTACCTCTCTGCCCCTCCTCCACTCACAGTGTCTGTCAAAAATAAACTTAAAAAACATTTTTTAAAAAAAGAGTACATATGATTTTATTTAAATAAAATTATGAAAAATGCAAACTAAACCATGTGTTGAGGTCTTATTTGCAGAGGTAAGGACTACCAAAGACCATGAGAAATATTCTGGTGGAGATGAATATATACAATATATCCTGATTGTGATTATTTCACAGGTACATACATTTATCAAACATAAAATGTATAGTCAAAAATTTTTTTAATGTTTATTTTATTTTTGAGAGAGAGAGAGAGAGAGCAAGCAAGGGAGTGGCAGAGAGAGAGGGAGACACAGAATTAGTAGCAGGCTCCATCCAGGCTGAGGTGTCAGCACAGAGCCCAATGTGGGGCTTGACCTCACAAACTGCAAGATCATGACCTGAGCCAAAGTTGGACACTTAACCAACTGAGCCACCCAGGTGCCCCGAATTGTATAGTTTAAATATGTATAGCTTATTATGTCAATTATACTTCAATAAATCTGTTTTGAAGACTTATGAAAAGAAAGCCATTTAGTTTTATCAAAGAAATTAATTCAGACATTTCTATCAATTTACCTCTGAAATTTGGCTTATTTTACACCTTTAAATGTTAATAACTCTATAAGCTCACATTTCAAAGAATCAGTCTCCTATAAAACTGGCAAATTTGCTACTACGTGGATGGAGCTAGAGTGTATTATGCTAAACGAAATAAGTCAGAGAAAGACAAACACCATATGATTTCACTCATCATGTGGAATTTAAGAAACAGGACAAATGAACATACGGGATGGGGAAAAAAAGAAATGAACCACGAGAGAACTGAGGGTTGATGGAGGGAGGTGGGTGGGGCATGGGCTAGATAGGTGATACATATTAAGGAGGGCACTTGTCCAAAAAAAAGGAATGTCTTCTTGCCCATGGTTCCAGTCTCTGTGCTTTAATAAAATTACTTTTCTGCATTAACAAAAGAAAAAAAAAAAAAAAAAAGAGGGCACTTGTTATGACAAGCACTGGGTGTTGTAAGTGATAAATCACTGACTTCTACTCCTGAAACCAATATTGCACTATATGTTAAATAACCAGAATTTAAATAAAAGTTTAAAAAGAATATAAACCCTGGGGCAAAAACCTCCATGTCACAGCTACTGCGCAGCAAATTCCAACATATTATTCTATTTCTCATAGAAAAGCTCAGTTTCAGTTCTACACACAAGTATGATGACTCTTACTTACGTATGCAATTGAATCAGATACAAAAATAGAAGTACAAGAATAAACCTGTTGGCAGCCTAAGTTTCTTGTCAAAGCCTCTGAAATATTATTGAAATACTATTGGCTCACTTTAATGTTTTCCTATGCTTTTATTTTTGCCTCTGGATAAGTTCTGAGAGTCAATTTTGCATTCACTCTTCTGATCTTCAACTATCAAAGGGAAGAGAAGATGAAAAGATGGACAGGCTTTTGAAAACTGTTAGCACTACTCAACTCTGTTCAGGAAGTATGAGCAGTAAGTGACATCTCACATTATGCATTTAAGAATCTGAAACTTAAAAAAAAATCTGTTATTTTCATTTGAATTCAAATAAACTGGCAGAGTTCTAGACAGCATAGAAAGCTCCTATTAAATTTCAATAGGGTGACATATGCTAACTAACTTGAATGTAAATTAAACAAGAATTAAAAAAAAATAAACCTAAAAAAATTTGAATAGGTTCAATTTCCAATTACATACAGCTAAGTAAAGGTAGACAAAATAAAGACTAATGATGCTTAAGTAACAGGCTTTATTGTTGTCAATCATATCTCTTAACTTTAAAATGTTAATTGGCTAAATTCATTCAGGAAAACTTAAATTACAATTTTGCTGTTTCTACTCTTTGAATGGCATGTTTCTGGGTGGGGGGGAAGGGGTAGTGATAAATATTTACCATTGTCACTATCTCCTCCACATACTAGGTTTCTTCTAATTAAAATTTCCAGATATGGGAGCACCTGGGTGGCTCAGTCAGTTAAGCATCTAACTTTGGCTCAGGTCATGATCTCACAGTTTGTGAGTTCAAACGCCACATCAGGCTCTGTCCTGACAGCTCAGAGCCTGGAGCCTGCTTCAGATTCTGTCTCCCTCTCTCTCTGCCCCTCCCCCGCTCATATTTTTCTCTCTCTCTCAAAAATAAACATTAATCTTTAGAAATGACCTGAAAACTGTCTTTTGAAGATTTGAATACTATCAAAAAAATGATTTGAAGAAATGTTTTTTCAAACATAATAAAAAAAATTCTAGAGTGCATTTCTGTAGCACTTCCAATTTTCCATGAAAAATTTCAGAGTGCTTGCTAAAACCACACAGCATTTTGGTATGGCTTATTTATTATTATTATATTATTATTATTATTATATTGATATTCAAGCCTTTGAAAATTCAAACTCAATTATTTGCAAACAACAGAATACTATCTGATATTCTTCTCTTCAACAAATGTTTACCTTATTTCATCTTGTATTTCTTTGAATAATTGTGTTTACATAAACTGTGGGGTGGGGTGTGAGGGGACAAAGACATGTGAACAGGGTAAGTTTGGTTCTTCTAATTTTGGGAATTTTATCATAGTTTACTCCTTAATAGAAATAGCTGATTGAAATTAATTGCTAAGTGTCTGGTGATATTCTTCAAATTTGAAATATGGGGGCATGGAACTGTGCTTTTTCAAATGTTATAGTTAGCATTAATGTATTTCATTTAAAGTGAATTTATCAGGTGGAATTCATCATGCTTATTTGTAATAATCAAGTACGACGTTCTCATACCCAGTTTTAGAAACCTTAAACGATTTCTTTCTTCCTTTTACATGCACATGACACATGTAAAAGATCAAGTGTATTTATGCTCTTGCCCAGATGAAACCTTTTGACTTCATGCAAATGAATTAAGAAAATTGATCCTAAACCATTTCCCTTGTTTTTAAAGAATATTGTTTGTACAGTAACATGCTATATATGGATATACGGTTCTTTTTTTTAAGTGTTTATTTTTGAGAGAGAGATGGAGTGCAAGTTGGGGAGCAGCAGAGAGAGGGAGAGACATAGAATCTGAAGGAGGCTCCAGGCTCTAAGCTCGAACCCACCCAACTACAAGATCATGACTTGAGCCAAAGTCAGGCACTTAACCAACCGACTGAGCCACCCAGGCACCCCCATAGAATTCTATGACTAGCAAGTTATAAAACTACTTGTTCCAGTGAATGTCTTCCCAGTCTTCTAAATACTATTTTCTTATAAATAAGTCACCTGTGTTGATAGTTCCTTATCAATTTTAATAGTGATTCTACTGGCTTTTTAAATAAAGTGTATCTACTTTTATCCTTCATATGGTGTTGACTTTTATACATATCATCAATCTGAAACCACATGGGTAATAAACCTACAAATTAAATAATTTTTTAGTTACCTCTAATGTTGAATGATCAATAATTAAAAAGAATTCTTTGCTGCCAAAAATCTTCTTGGGAGAGGAGAGGGGTAAGATGGGTGTCAGGGATGAATGGGGTCTCCTGTATATAAGCCATTTCACACATCTAAGGGTTCTTGAAGGCTGCATATTAAATAGTTGAGGCTTTACCCTTCCCATTAAAAGACTGAGCTGGGCAAAAAAATGTAGAAGACCAAGCAAGTAATTAACAAATGGCAATGATTAGCGCAAACTAGATTATATCCTAATTCTTTTTGGTCCTACTTTTTTTATTGAAGATAAATAGGCTGCAGCTATTAGCAATTAATTTCCACCCTCCAGGGGTGGAAGATAGATCTGGAGTATAAAAGAGGTTAATTAAATATTTACTTTTCCTCCCATGATGGGTAATCAGTGCAAGAGATATAGAAATAGCTAATAATTCTTAGCATATTAGAAGAAAATGATCCATGGAGTGAGCCACCAATGTAGTTGGCTAATCTAGCTTGAATACAACTGAATGGGTGACAGCTGGTATAGTTATACATTGTCTCCACAAATTAACTGGCTTCTCACTCATGTTAATTCACAAAATTATGAAATGGATATAGTTACTACGGTCTTTACTTTCTTTCTTTTTAAGTCTTTATTTTCATTATCTATTCAATACTGAGTAAAATTTCAAGGATGAACATTCCTACTAATGCAATGGATTCTACTTCTTCTACACAGAACTTTTCTAAGTGAAATACACACAATATATACAATAATGCACAAACATGAAGTGATCTACACAATTAGTGTATTATACGCTACACTTTTTAAAATTTTTAAACTTTTTTTTCATTTTTGAGAGACGGGAGGGTGGGGGGGGCAGAAAGGGAGACACAGAATCTGAAGCAGGCTCCAGACTCTGAGCTGTCAGCACAGAGCCTGACGCAGGGCTCGAACTCATAAACCATGAGATCACGACCTGAGTTGAAGTTGGACACTTAACCGACTGAGCCACCCAGGTGCCCTTATACACTGTACTTTTAAATTGAGGGGTCTCCATTACTCAAGTACTTTCAATGATGCATTCTTTGATACTACATTTCTATACATGCTACAGACAAATTTACTCAAAATGAATAATTATTAAATATGGAAACACCATAAAATTCTTAAAATATGTAGAGTAGTAAAGGTGGTAAGATGACCTTTGTCACTGAAATGCAGATCCTTAAGACTAAGATAAAAAAAGAGATAATTTCAAGGATTCACAGGTAGAAATCTGCACATGTAGAATGAAACTGATGTATGTTCCTTTGAAAACATTAGTATTCCCTAGAGATTAACTACCAAAGAAATGGTAAATAGGATAAAAAGAGTGAGGGCTGATGAAATCTCCTAGGTTAAGGAGAAAATGAGAAGTTGTTACATTTGGGAAAAGAATCTCATTTTATAGACTATAAGGAAATAAGTGCAAAGCCATAGTTCCCCTTCTGAGGAAGGCTTAACATTGTTAAGTTCTGAATGTTTAAACCACAAATCTTTTATTTATTTATTTTTTTTTTGAGAGAGAGACAGAGAGCACGAGTTGGGGAGGGGAGGTAGACAGAGGATCCAAAGTGGGCTCCACGCTGACAGCAGAGAACCCAAAGTGAGCCTGAACTCGTGAACCGTGAGATCATGACCTGAGCCAAAGTCAGAAGCTCAGCTGACTGAGCCACCCAGGAGTCCCATAAACCACAAACTTTTAAAATGAAGCTTCGTCATATAACTGAAATTAGATTACAGAGATGTACTGTTAATCATGGGATATACATAACGATTTGTAAGAAAAAACTACTTAGTGCAAATGGGTTTGAAAAGAGGAGCCATTTTCACATTTACTGTACCAATATAAGGTAACTGTACTGTGAACAATACAAAACTCTACCTACTGGCCTCTGAAATATGGTATTTTAGAAGCGGATTTAATTTTGTACTTTTTCTCATATTAAAATACTTTTGCGTTCTCTGAACAGTTTTTATTGTATTTATAATGGAAGAAACCTAAGGGCAAGATAGATGAAGACCACCTTAGATGTAAGGAACTGTAGATATCAAAAATTGCCTCCACTGTAGCATCATCTCTTTGACTCACTTATTAAAGAAAATGTGGGTTTTCAAAATCATGTTTGCTGTAAAACAGTATTTATTTATTTAATGTTTATTTATTTATTTTGAGAGAAAGTGTGTGTGTGCATGCACGATCGGGGGTGGGGCAGAGAGCGAGAGAGGGAATCCTAAGCAGGCTCTGAGCTGTCAGAGCAAAGCCTGATGCAGCGCTTGATCTTGCTGAACTGTGAGATCATGAGATCATGACCTGAGCCAAAACCAAGAGTCCGTACACTTAGACTGAGCCACCCAGGTGCCCCAAGCTAGTAATACTTTATACCATATACATTAAACATACACACAAACGCCTTACAGTCTAAAGTAAATGGACCAAAGGTAGGGTCTAAGGTAAATATAATTATTCAGAAAAGTGTTAGATGGGTTCAAAAAACAAAAAGATTGCTTGGGTTATAGCTTTAGAAAGATTTAAGCTCTTTGGATTATTTTGAAAATGTTTCATTATTAAAATAGTAATTACTAACATTTAAAACTTTTGTATAAAGAATGAAACAAATCTTTCATAGATAAAAACTTTAAAACTCAAGCAGTCTTTTTATATGCAGAGTATTTCAGTATACTTTCATTGCATATGGAAAATAAACTTGGCTCATGTTCTACATCTGAAAAGTGTCAGTACTAGTACTGAATTGATAGAAAGTCTATTTCATTATCAACTTTGATATCATTTGACAAGATTTATAATAATCTTTTCTTAGGTTTTACAATTAAGAAGCACTTTAACTGCTATAGGCAGATGAAGAAACTAAGATTCCGATTTAAAAATCATACAATTTATCTGAGGCAAATATGAGATTAGGGCTCAGGTCACCCGACATGTTAATACTATGTTATCTTGATAACTTTAAAATCCATTTATACTTGCAGATAACAAAAGCAGCACTGTATTAATATTTGAAAATAAAGTGACAGAAAGGTGTTAACTAGTACAAATCTGTCATTTGCAAATTATGTCCATTTAAAATGTATCACCCTTGGGGCGCCTGGGTGGTTCAACTTCGGCTCAGGTCATGATCTCATGGTTTGTGGGTTTGAGCCCTGCATAGGGACAACTCAGAGCCTGGACAGCTCAGAGCCTGGAACCTGCTTCAGATTCTGTGTCTCCCTGTCTCTCTGCTCCTCCCCCCACTCACACTCTGTCTCTCAAAAATAAACATCAAAAAAAATTATTTTAAAGTATCACCCTAATTTTTCATGGGAACTCAATGACAAAGACCCTCAGCTCAGTTTTTTGGTGGATTTGTTTACATGCTTTCATAGTAATCAAACTTCAGTATATACTACTGTAATATCAGCCATCTCCACAATGATGCTAAGCAGTTTTTAGTTCAACTGTAGGGTGATATTTAATTAGGCTGGTATCTATCAATTCAGGAAATTAGACTTTCCTGTAGCATTACCTACAGTCTCTTCTTAAGGCCAAATTCATAACAGTTTACTAAACTCATAGTAGTACTGTCAGTATTCTACACAAGTCCATATCCAGTTTAGAGAATCCTTAAATGTCTGTTCCTTCTGTAGTAACTATACGAGATAATATTTAATTAAAATCCTTAAGCTAGAGGTTTTAAGAAAATATTCATATAAAAACTTAAAAAAAAAAAGGACCATATTTGGATTTTAATGTATGATGGACTTTATTTACAACTTTATTGGCAAAAAAGAAGAGGGAAACATTTAAAACAGTTTAACACAGGGCATTGCAGCTGATTCTGTCAGGTTAAAGAAGTTTCCTTTTATATGTCCATCTAATTGTCCCAAGATATACAATACTGAATCTGCATATGCAGTTTCCTTTATGAAATACAGTGCTCATATTTTAAAGGCAGTCTTCAAAACATATAAATACAAAGAAAACGAAATCACTCATTAAAAACTGCATTAAATGAAAGGTATTTTAAATTTAAATTTATGTTGTTCTTATAATACATGCCCAATGAAAATCAAAAGCTGGAAAAGCAGTTACACTTCCTACTTGAATGGACAGTTACAACAATCATTTTCTGCAATGACCATTATATTTTCAATTTATCATGAACTACTCTGAACTTACTATGAGATGTAGCCAAAGTCAGAAGACAAGACGTAGGGAGAATATTCCTTTTTGGGAGGAGAGTAAGCCCTCCAGAATCAGCATGGGAAATAAACATCCTGTTGAAGAATTCTAGGTGGAAAAAAATTACTGTAGTCAATTTCAACTCATGCCGAGCTGGCTTAATTTTTTCAGACTTGTTTGGTGTCATTCTTCTAAATCAAGTGTGTTTAATTCTTCTTCTAGTTCATCCAAATCTTCCCCAGTAAAAAGATTTTCATCAACAGGAACAGCATCAATGGCTCCATTTTCCTGTCCCTCCCCTTCGTTGTCCTCTTCCAAATCACTTCTTTCACCATTTTCAGCCCTACCTCCGGAAGCTTCACTTAATTTGTTTTCTAAAAATAAATATTGAAATCAGTAAGGCCCAGAAACAAAAAACACTATTCCATTAGCAATTGATAGTCACAGACTTGATACTACATTTCTTTTCCTTTTTTCATGAAAGCCTTCCCTAAGATTACTCCACCAAGACCTGATCTTTCTTTTTCTAAGCTTATTTGTGACAATTACCTAGACCTAGTGTAAGGTATGTCTTGTACTATAGACATTTAACTGCTTAACAGTCTATACATTTGAGAACAAGATTTACCTTATACAATTTTGTTTCCTACCTGACCTAGCAATTAGGTTTTAAATGGTCAACTTCCACATATTTTATTTGAATAAATAATTATGGAATCAAAAAATGTTTTAAGCAGCTACTTAGCTTTTGGTTGGGATAACAGTAGTTAAATCACACCAGTTGTAATGGTGCAAATACATGTGAATCCAAAAACATTTCATCCTGTCATCAAGCTGTGAAAAAAGAACCTAGACTAGGGCTATGCAGCTACTTTTCCTTACAAGCTCGAAAAGACTGAGAAAACAAAAATGCAGTCTTTTTGTGTTCGTGACACCAATATTTACACAAAGATAATTTTTAATAGCCTAATGTAGATTTTAGCTATTTCAAACATCTCTGATCACAAAAATCTTAGGGATTATAGCCTCGGAAGTTCTTACAATCATACCTACTGTCACCAAAGTCCTACTTGTAAAAGGAGCAAATCGGTCTCCATACTGGCATTAAGATAATATTGTCTTACAGCACTTGGATCTCAGGAAGGCAAGCCAGTTTTTCAAGTTATAACTTGTATTCCTTTATTGTAAAAATAAGTTTTAGTTTTGCTCTCTCAACCTTTGCCTTGATTAGTATTCTTCCTACCTTTTTCTCTCATACTAACCATGCTGAACTTTCACTTCTCTTCAAACTCTTCAGTCATGGCACTATTACATATGTGCTTATTTTTCTCCTCATTCCTCTTATCATCGCAGTCCTGATGAAAACTGGCACCCTGTTCCTACAACTTCTTCCCTAACAGCAACTGAAGAATTATTTCCAGTTCTCATCCTACTTGATTTTTCTGAAACTTCTTTCTTAATTTTCCTCTGTCCTTCTCAGTGTCTTTCCTAAGCTTTCCCTCTTTTGACTACTCCAGAACACTGAGATTTGCAGTGTGTTCTAGAATGTTTTCATATCATGAAATCCCAAACTGATTACCTACATCTCCAAACTCATTTCTGTCCCCTTCTAGTTTCAGTTAATGGCTTCAATATCCACCCAGTCACCCATTTCTACAGCTTCCACTATTCACTATTTCTATATACAGTCAAACCACACATTTATGTTGCCAGTCTGGTCCCTGCAGGCATCCAAGTTTGCCAGTGTGGTCTAAACTACCCCCTTCCCTCTTTAGACAGAATCCTAGTTCTTCAAATTACACACAAGTTAACTTACTTACCATCCTTTTCTGAAGTATACGTGCTGAATCTTTCAAGACTGGCTACAGTAATACCTGTCTCATCTACATCTCTTGGGATATACAGGCTTAAATCTATGTCATTTACACTCACTGAATCATCAACCTTAAAAACACAGAAAAGAAAGTTGTTACTTAGGAGGACAGTTTTCATAAATTACTTGCCTTTTACCTCTGACATTTATCTTAGTGAAACAAAATTTTCACTAATGCCAAGTGAAAACAAATGATTGACAACTGTCAAAATTCATTCCTTTTTCTAAACTTGAGAAAAAGAAAAACAATGCCATATTTCAAGCTTCTTCCTCTGACATATAGAATATGATGTTTTTATTTTCAACTCAAAGACAGAAGTCAGAATTTTATACCATACCAAGAATGAATAGTCAGCTACGTTTGCCTATAACTAAATGATTCTGCAGTTGTCTCCTGCTTCCTACTCTGTACTTTCTTTTTCAGTATAAAATATTAGAAAACAAACAAATCTTTTTTTTCTTTTAGAGGGAAAATAAAACACATACTTTTTACAGCTAATACATACAGGTACTTAACTATACCAGTCACTGTTCTAATTTATTAAGAATTATAATTTTATTAATCCATTTAATTCTCACAAGTACCTTGCATGTCTCTATTATAGAAGAGTGTGGAGACCAATAGTATAGGTGATTTCTCAGGTTAGAGTCAGGATCTGAACCAATGTCCCAGCGTTGCTACTCTTAACCATGTTACTCTGTTACTTTCTATTGGCTCTCTCCATCAACATGAGCAGAAGTGCCAAAGCTTCCTCTTACCTCATCACCACCTGTTCCCTGGGTGTAACGGGTATCATCTGCTTCCTCATCATCATCATCAACCAGTTCAGGACGAAATTCAAACACTTCACGACCACTAATCTATTCAGGTACACAAACATATCGACTCAGGGCAAATTTCAAACATTTCTTGGTTACTGATTTCAGACATACACATGATTAAGTTACAATAAATTCTTGCATGGCACAGAAATTATAAAATGAAAGAAAGAATAAAGAATCTATTCGGGTGAGTTTGGGACATACCACTAATGCTTTCCCTGCTTTGAAGTCTGCTTTTCTTCTTTCCATATCTTGCTCAAGTTTATCAATCTTTTCTTGTCTTTTTCTTTTCTTCCATGCAAGAAAAGATTCTAGAGTGATTTTGGTAACATTTGGACCTAGGGCAGAACGCTGCAAAGAGAAAAGAGTTGTTTTTTATTTCCCACCAAATCACCTTTAATAGTATTTAAGAGTTTTCTCTTAATGCAAGTAAGTCTTTACCTGTGACTAAGACATCAAATTTAGAATAAATTGATTCATTTTCATTTTATGTAGCAATGAGCAAAACGAGTGTCCAGAGAGACATTTTTTTAATGTTTATTTTGAGAAACATTAATGTTTATTTTTTTTAACGTTTATTTTGAGAAAGCACAAGCATGCGTGCGGGCGAGGGAGGAACAAAGAGAGGAAGACAGAATCTCAAGAAGGCTCCATGCTGTAAACGCAGAGTCTGATGCAGGGCTCGATCTCACAAACTCTAAGATCACGACCTAAGCTGAAATCAAGAGCTGGATGCTCAGCCGACTGAGCCACCCAGGTGCCCCAGAAAAACAAACACTTCTATATGCAGTAAAATATATTATCCTGAGCTGGATTTCTTTTCAAAATTGAAAGTGAGGAAAACTTGTCAGGAGAAATTGTTTTAACATAAATTAACTGATGAAAACAAAAAAATATGAAAAACACTATGACAATACCCAGGTTTCATTTGTGTTCCTCAGGAGATGAGGAAAAAAACTAAGCAAAAACATCATCTCCTCAGAGCCAATAATCAAGTAATAAATGTATGGAAAAATAATACTTGCTGACCATCTGCCAGGTATTTGGTACTGAATGCTTTATACACATATGCTACCACATTGATCCCCACAAATAAGCGAACAGAAAGAGACTGGAAATTTACCAAAGGTTAACAGCTAATATGTTGTAGAACTAGGATACAAACATTCTCAAATATACCTGACTCTGAAGTCTGTATTTTCTATTATAGCATATTGCCTCCTGTGAGACACTAAACAATATGACCATTTAAGAACAAATATATATAATCCCAACCTTAGACATTTATACAACTTATTTAGGTTATCCAAAAGAAGGGAAAACTGGATATAATTTGAAATATCCAACCCTAAATCTAGAATTTCCAATAATCTCAACATTTTCCTGTCACTCCCAAAAGCCATATCTAACTCAGTAGCCGTGTCTACTATTTCATGGAGTAAACCTCTTTTGTGCTGAGCCAGAAATGAATAGCGGAAGATTCTCTTCAATGAGACATATTCCCCTCTATCAACAGAGTGAGTGCTTTGAGTCCAGGAATGATGAAAAAACATGAACTGAAAAACTGTAGAAGTTGTCTCCTTTAACACATTTGATTAGTAAAATAGCTAAAGAATAAGACATCAGGAAAAACATCTAAAACTTCAAGTTCAATCTGAATATTATTTTAATGAATATACTAGTATATCAATCTTATAGAAAGAATTTATTTGATAAGCCAACAGCATTAGAAGTTATTTTATAATCCCAAAATTAATGTCATGATGGGCTAACGATTATGGCTAGGTTTACATTTTAGACATACAAAAAAAACTAAATAAAAAGTAAGGCAACTTTGGGAAAAGGTCTCTTTCCCTTTCATAACATGCTAATGCCCCCAAGTGGTAAATATTATAATTTCCCAATAAATACTGCTTTAGTTTCATAGCATGAGAAAATTCTAGTTACCTCTCTTTCAATTAGATCTTCTAATGAAATTTCATCTTCTTTCTCTTCTTTTTTTTTATCTTTTTTCAATACAAATCCAGGAGGAAGTGCATGACGATACATGCAAATATCACCACCTCCAGGGCATACCCAAAACCAGCCGTATTTGTTGTTTTCAATAGCTTCAAGGAAATGCTTGCACACCTATAGAGACAATAATATTCACAAGTAGTGGCTCAGTGTAGTCCATTTCCAAGGTAAATGCTGAAGTTTATGGAACAAGTACATTCTTATTCACATCCTTATGCTACTCACTTATGTACAGAGCACACTTTGTGCAGAAATGTACATATAATCTTAAAATTTTTAATACAATGGCAAACTCCCTTTAGAGAGGATCTACATAAAATTTTCAACACTGTTCCAAATTCTGAATTATACAAAAGGACATGTCTCAGTTTAGCCTTTGTAAATATACACCCAGTCTGATTTTTAAAGAAGTGAAAAAATATAAATGGTTATAAAAAACTAAAACCAATGATTTTGTTTTGGCTTGATCCTTCTTAAAAACTAATTACGTGCAATAATGATACATTATTTGAATTATCTGAAATTATAGGCAATTTCTCACATCTATGAAGAGAGAAAGGAAGCAAAGTACAAAAGGAACAACAAAGGATACAACTGCATTGAAGCCTCATGTAATAAACTTCAGAAATAAGAAAAACTGACTAACAAACAATACTCTTTTCCCGAAAAAATACAACAGATATAAGTTAAACTAGTATTCAGAAATTTTCTAGCACACCACAGTTTTTCACCATAACCTCCCTACAGATAAATATGTGGACATGAATGGAAGGTCTGAGAAACAGGCACCGATTTTTAAAAGTACATTTCCTGGAATACTAGAGCCATTACCTACCCAAAGCTCATTTTGCAATTCATGTCACAACATTTTCAACCTTCTTGATTTAAAGTCTACCTACCACTAAAACAGAGTGTTTATTAATTCTCCTTCCATTCATTTTGCACAAAAAATAAGGAAAGAATTCTTATCTGAATATGTAATTGTATTCATCCATATTTGATAGAAAGTAAAATCACCTCAAAAAATGGTATTTGAAGACTTTAGTCACATGGTTTTCAAAGGTTACTTTTGAATTAAGAATCTAATTTTATAGAACTTACACTTGTAAATTCCAAAAACAAAGCTTGATGCACTTTATCTTTATCAAAAGATCCAATAATTTAAAAAATAATCCAGTAGAAAATGGCAGCAAATACCTTGCCACATAATTCTCCCTAATGATAAATATCACAGCAACTCAATTCAAGAAAAGGACATACTATTTGAGTTTTTGGTTTTTTCTTTTCCGCCTCACCGTGCTTCTTGTTCACTACTTCTTCCAGTTTTTTCTCATCCCAATTATCCATAGTATCTAAATAAAAAGAGATATGAAAACTAAATACTATAATTTTATCTACTGTTTCCAAAACATATTGCATATCTCCTTAAACAGGAAAACTGTATCATAAGACTTATGACCTAACACATTTTCTTTAAATTATGCCATAGGTAGGAATAAACAGTGTTATGAAATTATTCACCAAAATCCTACGTAGTTTAGACAAGTAAGAAGGTGGTACTGGAAGAGAGGGTGAGAAAAATTCAAAATTCATTTAATCAAGGACATAATGCTATAAATTCAGACTTTATGGAAAATAATTTTATCTATCTATCTATCTATCTATCTATCCATCCATCCATCCATCCAAACACAGCCCTCATAAAGACCAAAATATTCTTCAAGTACTAAATATCTTGGTAACAACCAAAAGATAGTTTTAAGAAAAGGTCTTAAAAAAATACCTTTTTCAAGTTCTTCATCTCTTGCATCAATGTAAACACTTCGCTTCTCACACTTTCTCTCCAGAGTCAAGTCATGAGAGAACTTACATTTATCTCCTTTAGTACACTGTCCTTGCTTAAAAAATGCACACACCACAGACTTGGGATCTGCACCTATGTCAAATGGCACACGATATTTGTATTACAATCTGCCAGATCACAAAGTATAGCTTCTATCTGAGATATAATTACTGTTGGTGAACTGGTTATTTTTCTATTCACTGATGTGAGAGGAAAATACCACTTACAAGTGACTGTTAAGACATTTCTTTAAAGTCCCTTCTACAGCATTTCATATCTGCATTTGTTTCTTTTATTCTTACCGTTCTTACTCTCATTTCCAGGGGTGAGAAACCAAACAAACTCCTACACATTCCATAGTCATTGTCTAGTTGGAGTCAATGAAGCAGAGGCAAAAGAGAAATATACACAGAGGTATACTGCCAAGAGTTCAGAACTTACAATTTATAGAACCATAGGTTTGCCTTGGCCACCACCAAAGAATGGATATTATAAATCAATTAGTGGACGGTCTAATCCTTAATTTTGCCTTAAGTGGGGGGCTAGTAGCTGGAGTTATAGTTGTACAATCACATAGCTGAGCAGATAAACAAAGGGCTCATAAAAAAGTCACTGATACAGATTTTGACAAAGGAAGGATCACTTCCATAGCAGACACATTGGCTTATAATCTGAAGAAAATAGACATTAAAACAAATTGACTTTTTTTTTTAATTGAAGTATAGTTGATAACACAATGTTACATTAGTTTCAGGAGTACAACCCAGCGATTTGACAAGTCTGTATGCTATGCTCACCACAAGTATAGCTGCCATCTGTCACCATGCAACACTATTACAATACCACTGACTACACTCCCTATGTTGTACCTGTTATCTCCATGACTTATTCATTCCATAAGTGGAAGCCTGTACCTCCCACTCCCCTTCACCCTTTTGCCCATCGCCCCCCAGTCCCTTTCCCTCTAGCAACCATCAGTTTGTTCTCTGTAATTTATGGGTCTGTTTCTGCTATTTTTTTTTTGTCTGTGTATTCATAAAATAAATTATGAGTTTTTAACCATGAATATTTGATTTGATATTATTGATATTGATATTTGATATTATTTGATAAAAATAATACCCTCACATTTAAAGTTTACCTTTACTTATTTTTTGAGCAGCAACTACAGGTTTGAACAGCTCATTTAGTTCTTGCAATTCTTTCTTCTTGTCATCTTTCTTCAACTTCTTTTCAGCTTCACTTTGTGCTACCTATAATATTCCCAGGTATAATATGTAATTTGATTTCATATAATAAAATTGTTTTCACTATACAATAGTACATTATAGCATCACTAACATAACAAAACATTCACACATGTACACGTACATAGTCCTTACCTCTTAGTATCAGTGTTACAATGGCTTTTCGGTATATATTAAATAGTGTGGTTAAACTTTTAAACGAAACTGCGAGATTTTATATCAGTTGACTTTTAAAAAAATTTATAAATGGTACCATGCCAAGTAAAAAGCATATTCAAAAGCTTACAGCAATAAGCATTTATTAAGCATTTGCTACATGCCCAGCTTTTTTAGTAAATGGTTCTCACCTGGGATTTTCTTCTTATGACAACCACCCACTCCCCAGAAACATGTGGGTGCGTTTTGAAGATCAGAAATGCCAACATTAGGAAATGCGCAGTCCCACACAATAAAGAACTGTACCACCCAAAATACCTACAGTACCCTTGTGGGAAAACACTGAGCTAGGTCAATGTGGGAGATTAAACAAAACAAATATGACATATGACACAGTCCCAGGCACACGATTTACATACCTAATATGATTAGAGGATTCATCCAAATATTTATATGTCAGGTCCTATGTTAGATGACAGGGAATACAAAGATGAAAAGATAAAGATGCTTATTTAAAGAAGCTCAGAATTTAGTGGGAAGACAGACATGTCAACAACTATAATATAATATGTGGTTCTCTGGGAACAAGGAATGCCTACCTACATGCCTATAAAAATCAGACTGAACTAATACTTTATGGATGAATTCTTCTGATGAGCAAGGAAAGGAATGCAGAGAGAGCCAGCCAATGCAAAGATACAGGCACCAGAAGGAACAGGGTATGAGAAACATCAATGAAAAGTTTGGACTGTATCAGTAGGTGACAGGGAAAATTCAAAGGCTTAAAGTAAGTCAATGACATAATCAGACAGTGTTTTATAAAGATCACAATGGCAACTGTGTGAAAAGTGGACTAGAAGGAGCCAAAGAATGGCAAGGAAAATTAGGAGGCTAATGCAACTGCTGTAGGCAAGAAAACACAAGAGCTTAACATAGACATTAGTAGCAAGGATGCAGAAAAGATGAGAGAAGTGAGAGAGAGAGCTCTTAAAGAGGCAGAACTGACACTACTAAGTGACTGACTAGATATAAAATGTAAGCGAGAGGGCGGAGTCTAGAATTATCACATTTATGGTTAGTGCTGTTAAACGAGACAGGGAATACAAGAGGAACAGGTTTCAGGGTAGAAATTAGAGATGAGCTCAGTTTTAGACATACTGAGTACGAGATGCTTACAGAGCATCTGGATAGAGCTAATACTCAGAAGGCAAGTGGACATGGATCTTGGTATCTGGAGAGAGGGTCTGCTTTAAAATAAAAATTTTAGAAACAGCTTATAGATAATTAAAACTTTAGGGTGTATGAGATAGGACAGCATAAAGAAGTGACAAGGAAAAAAAAGTGACAAGAGCACAGTTCCCTGAAGAATACCAATATTAAATGAGGCAAAAGAACCTTAAAAAGCCTACAAAAGGGTCCAAGAAACATCAAAGAAATAGATAGAAATCCAGCGCAAAGAAGTATTCATGGAAGAATAAATTTTAGGAAGGGAATAACTAAATGCTAGGTTAAAGACATCCCAAATCCTGACTTTGATGATGTGATGGGATGTGTTTAAACAGAAAAATTGTAAACCATTTTTTAAAAAGAAAAAATTTAAGTCATTTTATCTTAATGAAAATATCTTTTGCTCACTAGGCACATGTCTAACATTTATGGGGCCTAGAGCAAGACTACAACGGAGGCTTCATAAACCATTTTTATAAGTTAGAATATTTGTAAGTTAGAAATCAAGCTAATGCGAAACAAAGTATGGTTTATACCTATGTTTAAGAAATATACCTTGTGACCTGGAAGGACAGGTTCAAATTTAAAATGCTCAGGTTCCATGGAGTTCTACACTGGAGCATGGCAGTAAAGCAACAGTCAACGCCTTCCTCGTCCTCCTCTTCCCACCCTGAATTTCATCCCATCATGTGAGTGCATGAAGGTGGAAGGTATGGGGTAGGATATGGTGTGGATTCAGGCTCTGCCCACACTCCTAGCACACACCCTTCTTTTGTCATACATGTGTCACTGAAGTGAACACACACCCTACCTTTGACTACTTCAGGCATATTGGCAGCACAGGATACTCTAAGATAAACATGGGTAACATGACCTCTGTAGGTCCTGAACTATTGTGGAGAGAGATGGTGCAAATTCCCTTGACCTCACTGACTCCTTGCTTGTGGGAGAGCTATGTCTGGAGGCAAAAGAGTAGGGTCATCCTCTGCAACACAAGGCCTACAGTAGGGTGCCTATTGCCTGGCTCTAACAGCAGGACTGCTGCTCATTTCACAGATAAAAGCCCAGGTACCCAAGAAATTATCAAAAAATATAATCCTGAATGTACTACGAATCCTAATTACCACCACCACGAATGCTATGACTTTCTCAGGTCTATGAAATATAAAATTACCAGTCAATATACTTCCCACAAGTGAAAATATGGAGAGCAGAATAGGATTGAAAAAAGGGATAAGGGAAGAAAAGTGAATTATTTCCACACACCTGTATTACACCAGAAGATTTATGTTATGTTCTCATTTAACCACCATAGGAACCTTACAAGGGTAAGTGCCCTTCCACTGTACACATTAAGACCAGTGTTGCTAAATAACTTGAGATCATATAACAAAGAAGATAGGGGAATTCATACCCAAATTGATCTGACTCCAAGATCTCAGCATGAATTTTTATTAAACCAGGCTACTAAATTAGCACCATGGAAGATTAATAGTTTTTGGCTGTGCCTCTATGTTGGAGGCACTAATTTAAAGAGATAATCTGAGTGACAGAAATTTGTTTCAGATTGGGATCACAAATATATATTCTGATATCACAGATGAAAAGAAAAGTATTTCCAAAAGTTAAGAAAAAGGACAGAGTGGTGAAAAAAGTACATTTTAAAAGTATAGATGCAGGTCTGTAAAATCTTAAATTCAAGAAAGTGAAAGATTTAAATAACTTGAAGAAAAGGGACTAACTTTTTTTGAATGCACTGCCAATAGATAAAATTATTTCAAAATCATATGGAAGAATAAATGCCTAAGGTAGCCAAGAAAAATATAAAAGGAGTAACATCTGGGGGAAAGGACTCCCTTTAATATCTAATAGAATATGTTAGTAGGCCACAAGAATCAAAATCAATGTGACACTAGTTTATGGACATATAATAAATAGAACATAAAAGAGAATCCAGAAATGGATCCTAACATATTTGAGACTTTACTATATGTCAATAGTAGTATCTCAATTCAGTGGTAAATGATGCTGGTATGAGTGGCTATTCATTTGAAAGAAAATTAACTTTGTGACATAAAAATTTATGACAAATTATAGACTGTAAGAAAACATACATGATCTAGTAGTGCAGATTATTTAAAAAATCCAGACGTATCTAACAATACAAAAAGTGAAAATTGTTGTATAGCAAATATAACAGAAACATCACAAATTATCTGTAATGCAGACATAAAGTGTCTCTCATAACTGACAAGAAAAAGACATCCAGAAAAGTAAAGGATATGAATAGACAAGTCAGAAAAGTACAAACCCAGACAGTCAACAACCATATGAAAAGATACTCAAACAAAACAAAAACATACCAAACCAAAACAAAAGATACTCAAACTCCCAGTAGTGAGGGAAACAAAATAAAAATGAGATCTCATTTTATACTTACCAGATTGGAAAACCTTAAAAAGAACTTTAGTATCTATAACTCATGTACTGAAAATGAAAATGTGAAGTATTACAATCTCTACAGAAAGGGACATAATTTATTAAATTAGAAATCCATTTCCTTTGGAAAAAAAAATGAAATCCATTTCCCTTGATCTAGAAATGTGTCATAGATAATTTACGCCACAGGAAAAAAAAAGCACAAATGCCTATAAGAACACATGTACAAGGATACTTCTCGCAGAATTGTTCTTAGTGTCAAAACGCTGGAAACAAAGAGATCATTTATAAATAGCTGAAACAGATGGATATAGTACATCCACATCCTAGAACAGTACGCAGCCATTAGAATAAATTAGAGCTATATCAAAATGGCTTGGAGGAATATCTAAGAAGTATTGCTGAGTAACAAAGGGAAGATGCAGAAAAGTTTTAGAGGAGGATTACATTTTGAAATACAATTACCATGCCAAATACTTTTATCTGTAACAGACACCTTATTACATTCATATGAAGAAAATGCAGAAATTTAAGTTATTTACCTGACGTGGATTTTGTTGACCAAACTTAACTTGGTGAGTGACAGCCTTGATAAATTTCTGTTGCTTTGCTCCTTTCTTATTCTTTAGACCAAAAGTTTTATCCTGAATGAAAAAGAGTACAGAAATAACTTAGCAATTTATATTATTTTTTATCTGTTTTTTTCAGTCATATCTAAAAGTCATTCTTTCATTTAATTATTGGTAAGAAAACTATTCCTTCTTATGCTATATAGACATGCAAAACGCTAAAACATCAAGTCAAGGCAACATATGACCCAGGATTCTTTACAATTCAATACATACTTATCATTACTAAAACCTGTTACTCTATGATGCTTTTTCCAAAGTCTGTTTCTGAATATAAATTCTGGATGTGCAGAATTGTGATACATGACAAGATGACCTACAGTCAAGTAAGTTTAGGAAAATGTTTGGTTAACAGTATTTTTAATTCTTAAGCGTACAATATCTTAGAGCCTTTACCAGAAGGGATATAGTTAGGAGCAATTCCACATCTTATTTTACCTCAGAATGCATTCTTCTCAGAGTATCCTACAGGATTGTGTAGTACTGAACACATTTTGGGAAATACTGCATAAGATACATTAAGTTCTGCACTGTTTTGTTCTGTTTTGGTAAGTTATCTTTTCGAAACAACTTTTTTTAAGTTTATTTTTAGTAATCTCTACACCCAATGTGGGGCTCAAACTAACAACCCCACAATCAAGAGCTGCATGCTGAGCCAGCCAGGAGACCTTCAAAACAGTTAAATCTATAGAACTCAAATTACTGAAACGTACACATTCCTAGCTGTTGTTAATATGGAAATACTAAAATTGAGGTATACCTAACTAAAAGCGATACCTTATTTAAATTTGGAATATTAATATAGTAATTTGTGAAAGCTATTAATATGATAGCAGCTATCACATATGGAATGCTTATTATGTGCAAGGCACTAATGATCTTTGGCTATCTATTCATAAGCATCTAGTACAAAAACATTCAGAAGCCACTCTACAAGTTTGAGTGTGTATTTGAGTAGGTATAAGCTAAGGAATGCCATGGAGTGCCAGAAACCACCAGAATCTTGGAAGACCCAAGAAAAGATGTTTTCCTAGAGCTTTGAGAGGGAGTATGACCCTGTTTACACCTTGATTTTAGACTTCTAGCTTCCACATCTGTGAGAAAATAAGTTTCTGTTGTTTTAAGTCACCCAGTTTGTGGCAATTTGTCACAGCAGCCCTAGGAAACTAATACAGGAGGCTTGCTGTGTGGGTTCCATCCTTAGATGAATGGGTGGCAAGGCTATCAGGAAATCACCAAATACTGGTATCTGAAGTCTGTTTTTTTTAAATGGCTTTTCTGTTTCTCAGAAGGATCCTCTGCCTAGGAGTGCATTAAGCCTGACTAAAGATCTTGAGAAGAGAGCAGGTGAGAGAGAGTGTCTCTTAGCTCATTTCACTGCACAGACTCCTTTCAGTCTCATATTTTAACCACCCCCACTCCTACTCTCCCCTCCACCTCCTTTGTGCCTAGAGTTCCAGAAACAGAGGCTTCTTGATTTATTCCACCCGATTTCTCACTGGGAAAATTATCTGGCTTAGTCTTCGTAGATAAGAACCATCAGCTACTTCTAAGACTTGTAACCCTCAGTTTCCAGCCTCTCATCTTCTGCATTAACCAGTGCCTCCCATTATTGAGTTTTTCCAGAATTCTGCAGAGCAAATCCACTTGGTTCTTAATGACACAATCCTAGGTGGCAGTCAGGCCTGAATGCTCTGTTCTACTGAGCCAGTTACCCACTTATCCATACACTACCAAACTTTGTAGGTTGAGGTTGAAATAGAAGTTTAATTTGTTTTAGTGTTTATTTTTTAGAGAGAGAGAAAGAGTGAGAAAGCGCATGCAAGTGGGGAAGGGGCAGAGAGAGAGAGGGAGACACAGGATCTCAAGCAGGTTCTACACTCAGGGCAGAGAGCCCGAAGCAGACCTGAACTCACAAGCCATGAGGATCGTGACCTGAGCCAAAGTTGAACACTTAAACAATTGAGCCACCCAGGTACCCCTAGATGTTTAATTTTAAAATGGAGTTTGCATTCTTTCTCATTCTCGGTTATGGGTGGGTTTGAAAAAGGAAGAAGAGGCAAAAAGGTCTTTACTTTTGAAAGGGACCTGAGACCCTCTGAGAGGAATTTAGTCTGAAATAAATGGGACTATTTTGAAGCCTTTACTTTGGTATTATTTCTGAGGAAAGGGACAAGATAATAGGAAGAAAGTATTATAGGTAAAGAATACCTATGTGGACAAGTTGGAAAACAACAACAGTATTGATAGGATTAGTATGTGAAGACATTCCAACACAACATAACTTTGCAGAATCTTAGAATCAATAAAATAGATCAATGTTCTTAAGACTACAAGTTGAAGAGGGGTTTAGTTCTACAAAGTTCTCTTTTTATTCATTCATCACATCTATATCCATCCATATATCAAAATTTCACTTTCCCCTACTTAAATTTCTATTCTCGTGTTTTAATATCCCATATTACAAAATTCTACATGAATTTTCTATAACCTATGTATATATAAAAAAAAGATAGAAGGTGGGGAGCCTGAGTGGCTCAATTGGTTAAGTGTCCGACTTCGGCTCAGGTCATGATCTCATGGTTCTTGAGTTCAAGCCTCGCATTGGGCTCTGTGCTGACAGCTCGGAGCCTGGAGCCCGCTTCAGATTCTGTGTCTCCCTCTACCTGCTCTCTGCAGCTTGCACTCTGTCTCTTGCATTGTCGCAAAAATAAAAAACATTAAAAAAAATTTTTTTTTAAAAAGAAGGTACATACAAGCTGAAATTGAGTTTTTTTATGGCTGGTTTTCCTTGTTTTTAGGTAAGAAAATTTAACATTCAATTCAGTAAGAAGAAAAGATGGTCAAGTATAACGTGACATATGAAGAGAGGTGAGGACATACATCAACTAGTGTGAAATGCCATACTTTCCTTTCACAAAAAGTGAGCTCTCATGGGGGGCAGGGAAGATGGAAAACCCTAGATAAAAAGAAATCAGTATCAAAAGTGCAACAGCATCTACATATGCCTTGCCAGAGAAAAGCATAACTGGAGTTCAAACCATGCCCCAAACGTTAACGACAGAAAATGAACAAACTATGAATAAACAAGGCCAAATATCAAGGCAGATACTGACATATAAAGATTTAGGAAAGACAAAAGTCCTCTAAGGGGACTTGACCAGCTAGAAAGAAGTACTCATGACAACAGATTCTGGTGGAGGTATATAAGCTCCAGATCCCTGAAGAAAAACAGTTTTTCAGGTTTAATTACACTGCTTTAGCACATAATTAACCAGCCTAAAAGAGATAATGAATGAGTTGTGTTTTTAAAGTCTCTAATTAGGTTGGAGCTCAGAAATTATTTTTTCTACGGAGACAGGGGACACATCCATTTAGCATTCACGAAACCTAAACACCTCAATAATATTTTACTGAATCCTCTTAACGATTCTATGATGTACTATTATCTCACTCTGTAAATGTGGATACTGAAGCTCAGAAATCTTCAATAATTCTTCTTAAGTCAGACTGTATAGTGTGACGATTTATGAGCTCTGGAGTCAGACTGCCAAAGTTCTAATCTCAAACAAAACTGGGCAAATTACCTTCTTTGCCACAGTTTTCTTATTTATAAAGTGGGTCTCACTCTAACCTCTTAGGATTGTTATGAAAGTTAAAAGATTCACTATAAAGAAGTCGTATAGCACACTGGTTAACAGGACTCTGCAGCCAGACCTACAGGGTTGAAATCCTGGCTCTGCCAATGGCCAGTTTAGTAACCTTGGGCAAATTGCTTAATCTCTGTTCCTGTTTCCTCAATTATAAAAAGGGTAATAATACTTATCTTACTGAGAGAATTAAAGAAGCTGCATAAGTTTATCACTTGTAGATGGCTGTCTTCTCTCCTTTCTCCAACACATCGATAACTATGTCTGGCTCAGTAAGAGTTAACTATTAAGTGACACAGATGAAATGTGAACCAAGGTATATTTGACTCCAAGCAAAGTCTTTGTTCTTCCCACTGTGAAAAACTATTTCCCAGAGAAACCTAATTAGGTTATTGTGCAGGTTGGTACAAAAAAAGCTTTCTGAATACCACATTGTTGATCTGGGAAATCAACAACACCTAGTGAAAATAGAATGGTTTATAATCTGGAATACTTTAAAAGGACTTTCTCCCTTTTTCTTGAATTTAGGACAAACACTTACCTGAAGATTATCCTGGATTTGGGGGTCTGGGGGATATGAGACAGGAAGACTGGAGGTTACAATCAAATCCAAATCATGGTTAAAATAAAACAAATAGTCCTTACTGGATCAATAAGGCCCCAAAAGTTAGGTTATAAGGAAGGAACAGTGTGTGTAGATGTCTGTGTGCGTGTTTCAGATTTGGGAAACTGAATACAAAGGAGTTTAGAAAACAGGTAGTATTTCTTAAAAAAGGATGGCTCCCTGAGGATCCACAGCCTTAACATTCAGTGAACTCCAGACTTCATTTAAAACTAACCCTTTCTGGGGCACCTGGGTGGCTCAGTTGGTTAAGCATCTGACTTTGGCTCAGGTCATGACTTCAAGGTTCATGGCTTAGAGTCCTGCATCGGGCTTTGTGCTAACAGCTCAGAGCCTGGAGCCTGCTTCAGATTCTGTGTCTCCCTCTCTCTGCTCCTCCCCTGCTCACACTCTGTGTGTCTCTCTCTCAAAAATAAATAAACATTAAAAAAAACTGAGCGTTCTTCCCTTTCCCACCTTATTATATATTCATGCTTCTTTTACAGCCAGCCTCCACTCCTTAAACAAGATATCTGAAAAAAGGAAGGGGTTGGGAAAGCAGATACTGACTAGTGCTCCAAGATAACTGCGGTCTACCTTTTGGGTCACTAGAGTAAGTAGAGGCTAGCACTGTTTTATTTCATTAATTGGTCACGTTCACCCACCGCCCCCCCCCCCCACGTACTTACTGTCTAATGTATTTTTGTTGTCCATTCATACAAGAGATATTCTGCAGCTGGTTAATCTAGCTTCAAGTAATCAACAGTTGACTTGGACTTAAGTTTTTCATTGGCAACCAATCATTTCTCTTCCTCTATCCTTCACACATCTAGATCCCATCTCTATACGTGTCTTATTACTACTTCCTTGCTGCTACAAGTCCTTGGCTGGATGTCCTTTATTTACTTGTCCCAAACACAAAGATTATTTCTCTCTTTCCATAATCAAACCCTTTATTTCTCAAAGCTGACTTCAGTTTATTAAATGTTAGCTATAAGAAAGCAAATGCTATATGCCATTTGGGACAACTGCATGAACGTCTAACAGAACTATAACCTTTTCAATATACTCATTTCAGAAAAAAAATACCTATTAATCCAAATGAATTCATAAATTTTGGGAGGTTTAAAGAAGGAAAGAAAAAATGTAGGCAACAGAAAGAAATTATTTCAAGTGACAGAAAGTAAGCCCTGTACAGACTGTATAGGTCAGTCTGATTATTTCTCCTAACTAGTTCTTATTTATAATACTAATAAATAATAGTAGCTGCCATTTATTGGGTATGTATCATATGTCAGGTATTTTACATGTCATCTCATTTAACCCATGAATCATATAACTCTGTAATACAGAAATTCACTCCATTTTGCTGATGAGAGGTACATCAGTTTTAGCTCTGGATAATCAATTTTTATCCTTAACCCCATGCACTAACCATCAAGACATGCTAGGGCTTTAGCAAAGTTAAAAAAAAAAAAAAGGCACCTATTATAGTATTTAACAAGAAGGAATATATTATTTCCTAACTAGGCTGGGTAACAGAATTTTCTCTATAAATCTAGTTTACAACAAATGATAAAACTTAACACTAATTCACAGTATTGTTGTACCTCTCGAGTGGTAGTAAATATCCATGCAACACACTTCCATCTGCAAAACCTTACATCCATTAAAATAAAAAAAATTTTTAAAAAGGTGCTCATCATTTATGATAAATGGGAGTGGGGGGGACAGGCTAAGTTCACCACTCTGTTAGGGTATTTTTTTGTCAGTTAAAGAATGAAAGAATGCAACTGTCTTAATTTTGTTTTTTTCTTTGGCTAAGTCTTCATTAATGAAACTAAGGCTGCTTCCTCTTTACCTTAAGAATAACCTTGTACAAGATGAACAAAGCCATTATCGACATTCTTAGTCGATAAATACTATCAATGACTTTCATTCACAATTACTTAAAACAAAAATACGCCTACCAATTACAAATGAAACAAGTAACTTCATAGAGTTAAAGCTCAATAATGCATGAGGTACTTTGTCAGGTAACATTTAATTTCTTATCTACAAGGAAATTTCACTTTGTATCATGTTAATTCATTTTCAGTAAAGAAAACTGACAAGTAAAATGTCATCCCTAAAATATCCTTGGTTTACACAGCACTGAATGCTAGCAGATCACCATTCCCAGGGATCCACTTAAGTGCCAGTAGTCCAGATTGTTCAAAACGATAATACTAGACACAGATGTGAAGATGACAGTCTGCCTTTAAAGTTCTGGCTATGTTGGGGCGCCTGGGTGGCTTGGTCGGTTAAGCGTTCGACTTCGGCTCAGGTCATGATCTCACGGTCCGTGAGTTCGAGCCCCGCGTCGGGCTCTGTGCTGACAGCTCAGAGCCTGGAGCCTGCTTCCGATTCTGTGTCTCCCTCTCTCTCTGACCCTCCCCCATTCATGCTCTGTCTCTCTCGGTCTCAAAAATAAATAAACGTTAAAAAAATTTTTTTAAATTAAAAAAATTAAAGTTCTGGCTATGTTGCTTCCTCACAGTTCTAAATAGTACAAATTGGCAATTAGAATACAGGTTCTGCTTCAGAATTGGAACTTGGCCAAGATTACTAGAATTCTTTATAGGCAGGTTAAACCAGCAACCTTAAAAATTATGTGAAAAGAAACAAACACAAGTACTGATTAAGTTTATACTATGCAGCCCTGAGCGCTTTCATTGCTATTTTTCACGGCTGTAAATACCAAATATTAAAAATAGTAAACATTTATAAATAAACTTATCATTTCAAAACACCCAACAGGCATTTTGGTCGGGCTGTAGTAAAAAGTAACGATTCCACAAAGACTGTCCATTATTCCGGTACACCACACGCAGAAAAATGGTCATGTTTTTTTCCAATTACATCCAAAGCTCAGGAAGAACTACTTAAAACTCACTGATGGTTCACTCTCTTCAGAAACTCACTAGCAGTCGTTGGAAGGCAAATACAACACATTCAAGAACGTCAACAGTATTCTCTGCCATTAAAGAGCTATATAGGTTCAGTGCGCTAAATGAATATATGTAATAAATTCAGATACGACACAACACAGCTAGTGACATTGAAACGTAATCTCTTCAAGCACTGTCGATGTAATTTACAACGTATATATCAAGAGCTACGTACAAATCGGTGGGCTGCGACCTTAAAGAAACCTACACTCTCTATGCAACTTGTACCAGTTTAGAAATGGATCGGAAAACCACGAAATGGTAATTTGTTGGCTCGAAAGAAGTAACTAGTACTCCTAAGTGTTAGGTAAAAAAACACAAAGCTCGTCCTGAGCCGGCCTGCTAGAAGGAGTCTAGCCCGACCCCATTCAGCGTACTTTTTAAAAACACAAGCCTAGAAACGTCTTCAATTTTAAGGACTGGAGAAGGACAAAATCCCTGGAGCGGGCACTGGAGTGGGGGTGCCCTCTTGAACCGGGGTCGGCGAAGGCGGGCGTGTGGGCGGAGAAGCAAAGCAAAGGCTGGGTGCGGGGGCGCCAGCCAGCGTCACTATAGCGATGAGAGGTAGCGAGCTTCATCACGGGGCTGGAGAAGGGGCAGTGGGCTACACAGAGCCAAACAGAGGGACACGTCGCCCCGGAGGACGCGAGCAGGAGCCATGGAGCGGGGGACCAGGAGGCTGCTTCCCTGAGGGCTCGCAGCATGAGTGGGGGAGGGGGGGTGGGTACTCACTTCAATAATCTTCTCCTTCTTTTTCTGCTCCGCCTTTTTGCTGCCCCCGGCCTGAGCCTGTTTCTTGGGGGGCATTGCGGAGAGAGGTGGCACCGGCCAGACTTAAGCGCAGCTGGACACCGTCAGGGGATCTGGCCCCGCGGCAGGAGGAAGAGGACACGGGCCTCCGTCGCCGCCGCACCGCACGGAAAGCGAGGCACTCACTCACCACAGAAATGCGGCCTTTGCGACAGGTCGGTGCCGCAGAGCATGGTGGGTAGCGAAGAGCGGAGCCCGGAAGTGGAGCTGCGCGTGCGCTTGTGCCGCGGCAGGCCTGGAGGGGGCAGGGAAGGGACGTGGGAAAATGACTTGGCGTCACTTGTGATGTCGCTCCTCCACCTGGCTCTCTAGGTTGTGGCAGGCCTCAGGATCAGTGAGGCGAGCTGGTTGGTGCCGGCTGCGCTTGGGTCCTTCCTTCGCGTTCTTTTTCGCTGAAGATGGGAGATTCTTTTATCCTGCTTGCTTGTTTAATGGTCGCCCTTACTGTCTCTATCCTGAATGATCACCGAGCAGCCACCAAAACTCAGGTCCCAAACTATGCAGTTACTTTCTTCTCGTGCACAGATGGAACAGGGCCAGTCGGCTGGCGAGCACAGCATGCTTCAGGTTCCTGTGAAGGTTTATAAAGAAATGAAAAAGTTTCATTTGAAGGGCGCCAGGAGTAACCTCCCAGAGAAGGGGAACTTGAAATCTTTTGATGTCCAATACTTATCAAGTTATTTTCAGATTTTAGGAAAGTGCCTAGATGAAACCTAAAAACCCAAATTTAATGTGAAATTAACCAAACGTAGTTTGTGTGTGAAGAGCACATCTCAACAGCTTTCATGAAGTGCTCGAAAGTCTGGGAACTACTGGGAACACTGCACACATTATTTTATTTAGTTATTACAAGGACTTTGAGGTAGGAATTGTTACTATTTGCATTTTATAGATGAAGTGCAGAAAGGAAGGCACATGCCCAAGATCATAGTAAAGGCTGAGACAGGGATTTAAACTCTGAAGTCTAAATTCCTATCACTAACATTACAAAAGTGGTCTTGTTTGAAAAAATACTTGAATGAGTGATTGGTGCCCATTAATATTTATATAAACCAAAATGCTATTTTTTAAAAAATATATAATGCTTGGCTGTTATTGTTCCATGATTATTAAACTGTTTTTGTTAGGAAGTATTGTCGTGCCCGGAGTCATCTTTATAGATAAAGGTTTTAAATCTCTTTGTGGTGCCTGGGTGGCTCAGTCGGTTAAGCGTCCAAGTTGAGCTCAAGTCATGTTCCCACGGTTGGGGTTGGTCTATGGGTGAGTTCCAGCCCTGCATCATGCTCTCTGCTGTCAGCGCAGAGCCCACTTCAGATCCATTGTCTCCCTCTCTCTCTGCTCCTCCCCTGCTCTTGCTCACGAGTGCACTCTCTCTCTCAAAACTAAAACTAAAGCATTAAAAAATTAAAATCTTTTTCATTAATTTCCATAAGAAGAGAACTAGGAATCTCCTTACTTAGTGCAATTGATTATTTGAATAGTAGCTTTCTATGTTAAGATAGATAATGTTGAAGTGTGTATATACAGAGCTTCCTGAACTTATGGTTATGTCCTGATAAACCCATGGTAAGTTGAAAATATCGTCTAAGTTGAAATGCACATAATGTATTTAATCTCCTGATCATTATAGCTTAGCCTAGCCTACCTTAAACGTGCTCAGGGCACTTACATTAGCTTACAGTTGGGCAAAATCATCTAATACAAAGCCTATTTTATAATAAAGTATTGAATAGCTCATGCGATCTATTGAATGTTGTACTGAAAGCATAAAAACAGAATGGCGTGATCATGTGGCTGACCAGGAGCTGTGGCTGCTGCTTCTGCCTAGCTTCAGAAGAGAGTATCTTATCACATAAACGCCTGGGAAAAGATCAAAACTGAAAATTTGAAGTATGGTTTCTGCTGAATGCATATCAGTCTTGTATCATTGTAAAGTCAAAAAATTGTAAGTGAAACCATCATAAGTTGGGGACTGTCTGTGTATACACTCATGAAATTTACTTCATCTGGTCTCCTGTCTCAGGTTGATGGACTATGCTGTCTTTTACTTACTTATTTACTTCCTTGTTTATCTTTTGTTCTTGTAGTTGTTCTTAGAGCACAGAGGGACCCAGCCTGCTTCCCCCTTTATTCAGTGTTATAGTCAGTTTGATTCTTTGGAGATCCTCTCCTTTAAGACTTCCTGTAGGGGTGGAATGTAGTTGCCTTAATTTATTCTTTTTTTTTTTTTTTTTTTTTAGTGCTTTCAAAGATACACTTTGGGTCCTTTGTTTTTTGAAGAATTTTTACTGGCAATCATGAAACTAATTAATAATAATAAGTAACAAGTATAGGGAAAATACAAAGAATCTAGAATCTCATAAATTATAACAGTCGCCCCAGGCTCATAATTCTGTTTTTTTTTTTTAAATGTTTATTATTTTAGAGAGACAGACAGAGCATGAGCAGGGGAGGGGCAGAGAGAGAGGGAGACACAGAATCTGAAGCAGGCTCTAGGCTCTGAGCTGTCAGCACAGAGCCCAATGCAGGGCTCAAACCCATGAACTGTGAGATCTTGACCTGAGCCGCAGTCAGACCCATAAGCAACAGAGCCACCCAGGCGCCCCCAGGCTCATAATTCTTATTATACCTTCTGCCTATAGCCTTTGCTTTTGTTTCTGCCCTGAAGTTGTGATATGTAGAGAAAAAAGATCCTTCCTGGCCTCAGGTGGAAATATATACATTTCTAAATGTGGTATCTTCTCTGATAGTTCTCTCCCTCTCATAGTTATTTCTTCATAGATTAGAAATAAGTCTCAGTCATTGAATTCACTATTTTCTGAAATAAGGTAATTCTTGTTTGCGGTCTCTAATAGAAAATGGCAGTAGGAGTAGGGATTCTAGACCTTCTACTCTACTTCTTCATAATTCAAAGTGAACTTCCACTAAATGAAGTTTAATGTTGTAGTCTGGGGTTACAAATTCAAATGCCCAGAAGGCAGGGATATAAACTTGGGTGTCAAGATGAGTGAAATACATTAGGGAATAGTGGGACCAGGACCAAACCCGAAGTAAATGCCCACCAAAAAAGCTCAAAAAAAAAAAAAAAAAAAAAAGATGCAAAAAATGTCTGGCTGATTTGAGGGACAGGCTGCGAATTTACTGCCTTGGATATCATTCCCAAAACTGCATCTTTAGAAGACATCAGAATGTATTTTTCAAACCTGAGTCACTAGGCTCTAGGAGATTTGGTATTGAAGTAGAATTTTTTTTTCTTTTCTTTTTTTTTTTTTTTTTGCTACCCAACATCCAAAGGTCCTTTCTGACCATAGTTGATATACTTGAAAATTGCTGAGAGAGGGGGCGCCTGGGTGGCTTGGTCGGTTGGGCATCCGACTTCGGCTCAGGTCATGATCTCACGGTCCGTGGGTTCGAGCCCCGCGTCGGGCTCTGTGCTGACAGCTCAGAGCCTGGAGCCTGTTTCGGATTCTGTGTCTCCCTCTCTCTCTGCCCCTCCCCTGTTCATGCTCTGTCTCTCTCTGTCTCAAAAATAGATAAACGTTAAAAAAAAAATTTTAAAAAAGAAAATTGCTGAGAGAGTAGTCGATCTTAAAAGGTCTCTCACATACAAAAGAAGTAACTATGTGAAGTGAATGTGAGGTGAGATGAATGTGTTAACTAATTTTATAGTAGTAATCACTTTACAGTGTATGCATAAATCACGTTGTACACCTTAAACTTACACAGTGTTATATGCTACTTGTATCAATAAAAATGGGGGAAGAAAGAGAAAGGGGTAGAGATCCAAGATCGAAAACAAAGCAAAGGTCCTCCCTGTGTGTGTATGTGTGAGCGAGAAATTCCCCATTACATTAAAATTCCTACTTTACCAGCTAAAGGGGGCAAGTTTTTCCTTTTCCCTTATCTCAACCAAATCCTAGATACATAATTTAGAGTTAGGCAGATTCTTCCTGTTATCTCCTACCTATGCGTAAGGCTTTTGCTCTCAAAGGAATGAGACAAGACTCTGGAAGCGTTGAGTTCGTTTTGTTTTGTTTCTTTTTGAATGATACTCACTTTTATTTTGGTATAATTTCATACAAATAGAGTTATAATTTGCACTGATCCTCAAATTGTCCCATATTGGCCCCTTGGCAGGTTTTGAAAGTTACCCCCGAGCCATTTTGACACAACCCTTGTTTCATAACTATAAAATAATTACATGGCTCTAAAAGCAAAGCTACAAAAGATGTTATATTTGACAAACTCTAGCTTATATCCCTCCCCTCCGACCCATTTCCTTTCTTCCCCTAAAGAGCATTAAATGTATTACAAGTCCAGTGGTGGTAGGCCAATGGCAACATCTGTACTAGACTTTAATTACATTCTTTGCTATTATCTCTTGCTGCTTTTGTTTTCCTAGCCTAATTTCTAGGCTTCCCAAGATTCTGATTTACTAAGATTTCCAGGATTCCTTAAATTCTGTGAGCAATCTTTCTAATAAATTCCCTTTTGACTTAAGTTAGACTTGATTTTAGTTGTCTGCAACTAAGGACTCTGTCGTGGGATGAATTATACCCCCTTTATTCATATGTTAAAAACACTAATCTCAGCACCTCAGAATGTGACTGTATTTGGAGCTAGGGCTTTTAAAGATCCGATTAAGTTAAAATGAGGCTGTTAGTGTTGGCTCTAAACCAATCTAACTGGTATTCTTATAAGATGAGGAAATTTGAACACACAAAGAGGTATTAGAAATGCCTACACTCAAAGAAAATACCACATGTCCACAGCGAGAAAGCAGCCATCTGTAAGCCAAGGAAAGAGTCCTCAGAAGAAACCAATACCTTGATCTTGGACTTGTAGCCTATAGAGTCATAAGAATCTAAATTTATGTTGTTTAAGCCACCCAGTCTGTAATATTTTGTTATGGCAGCTCTAGCAATAGACCCTGACTGATAAAGGACCGATCTATGCTGTGGCTGTTGCTTTGATGGTGAGCAGAGACAGGACTGCTAGCTTTTCTAAATAAAGTCTTGTCATAAAGACAAGACTAATCTGGACGTGTAAGTTACCGATGCATTTTATGAGTTGAGGCAGTACATATTAGAAAGTATTTTGATTTAAGTGTTGGATTCTTCAAAAAGCTTCTGACATGTAGGCAGTTTCCTTTAAGACATTTTTTTCTCTCCAAAATAATAAACTATTACAAAAGATTTGCTAATGTTTCAATAGAGCATGTAAAATCTCTTTTAACTTGTCAGTTTGAGTTTCAATTCTGTAAACTTTCACTTCAACCTACACTGACATAAAATTTTCTTAAATGGGTGACTTGTGTGGGTGACTTATCTGTTGCTATTTGAAATATTCCTTGGTGTCATTCTGATAATAGTTATTATGGCATTTGTCAAGATATCAAGATGTACAATTTCCAAATATTTTTTGCTTCATTGAAGTTAAAACCATTTCCCATCAATCATGTCATTTCCCTAGTAATAGCTTTCTGATGATTTCCCATGCCCCTCTGAATTCAATACTGAGGATTCTACACTTTCCTCAGCTCAAGAGTGTCTACTTTTCATCTGGTTATTTCAGTTTATACTCTCCATTTTAGGTCAACTTTTCCTATCCCCTCTGTATCTGATATATTCTCTACACTCTTAGAGCTTTTCATATATAGCCTTATGTATGTAACAGAAACTGTCTACCTTTTCTCCAAGCACCATAAATAGAAACTTTGGTGAGTTATCTTTGGTTCCTCCTTCAGCCTCCAAATCCAGTCAAGTCCTAATTACTCTACCTCTTAAATATTTTTCGAATTTTGCCCTTCTCACCTTACTACCTTATATCAGGGCCACATCTCTTGCTTGAACTGTTGCAAGAAAGTCTTTTTCTCAATTTCAACCTTTCTCCTTCACATTTATTCTTAAAAAGTTAGTAGATTGCTACATTTTTAGTTAGCAGATCATGAAATGAACAAAGAGGCAACAAGTAGTAATGGATAAAATACTTCATGCGATGAAAGAATGTTGTGTATACATTACAAATAATCTGAGGATATTATATAAAATAGTCTTATTTTCTGTTAGACACATATCTAGGTTTTTGTGAAATGTATATATTTTTTGTTCTTGTCCAAATAACACCACAACTTCCAGACGTTTGCTACCTGAACACATTTTAGAATAACTGATTTAATTAATCAAATACCATGTCACCTACATATCTGCTTTTAGTGCCAATTATCCCAGAATGCTAAAACCTTTGAGGTGTTAAGTTTGTTCCTGGAAAGAACCATCAAGTTAATTGCTTGATTTTTCTGTTATGAAAGTTAGCTTTCTACTTCTCTGTGATACAATGTTTAAAAAATCAAATTTTAGAGTCAGAAGTGTGTGGGTTAAACCTCATCCTTTCCACTTCTGTAAGTGATTTTAGGCAAATTGCTGAATGCCTCAAAGCTTCGGTGTCCTTATGTATAAAAGTGAAATAATAATACTGTTCGTAGCTTATAAAGCTGTTAGAAGGATGAAATGATCTAATGCATGTGAATTAGAGTGCCTGGCAGATAGTAGGCACATTATTAGTTTATATTACTATATGATCCAAGTCATAGTGTAAAGAAGTAAGTTAGTGTTGACTCATTAATTTCTAAAGGAATTTGTTCCAAGAAATATTAGGAATGCAAAATTGAGAGATTGGGCTACTTACTAGGTGTGGGAGCTGAGGGGGAAGAAGTCAGAAAGTAAGGAGAGGATTTCCATGTGTCAAGCATGGCCAAATAATCAGTTATGATGTTAGGTAGGTTACATCGGTAATGCATGGAGTGTGCAGACAAGGCAGGCAGTAATGTACACAGTTTTTGTTCTGTTGAATTTTGGGTGCTAGCAGGACATTCATGCGGAGAAATCCAATGGCATGTGGATATTTGACATATTGGAAACTCAGGAGAGACTTTGGAACATATGGGTGTCAATGGGAATAGACAACTTTGAGAGGGAATATATAGCAAAAATAATAGGAATGCAGGGGAACAACATTTAAAAGGCAAATATAGAAAAAGCAGCTCAGGGAGGAAAGTGAGAAGAGGTAACTGTGACAGGGATACTTAGGAAGAAGAATCTTTCATGTAGGAGGTTGTCGACAGGGTAATTTTGACTTTGGAGTTGGTTTAAAAATATGGCTACACGTTTAGAGTTAGGATGAATTGCACTGGACATTCAATTTAAGACATGAAATTCTGATGTTTGTTAGATATTTCAGTCTTGGTCTATGTTTCTTTTCTTGTATATATGGATACTGCCATCTGCTGGTAACCTGCATTTTGTGGTTAGGGTACCATTTAGGGTATGGTTGCCCTTGTTCCCTCTTTGGGGTATATATACTCTTCTCCCAGATCTCCACGTGCCTGGCTCATTTTCATGGCAGAGGTCTCAGTTCAGATACCAATTCCTCCAAATGGCTATCTGTGACCATTGTATACAAAGGGCTCCCATCCCCTGCTCCCAGTTAGTCTCTATCTCATTAGTCCTCAATTCTTTAATAGCTTTTGCCACAATCTGTAATTACTTTGTGCTTTTGTTTCTTTATTTCTTAATTGGTTTCTTAGTCTCTTGCCCCAGGATGTAGGCTTCCTGGGAGTAGGGATCCTGAGTCTCTTGCCTTAAAAGTGCCTAACACAACCTGTCTCTTAGAAGGAACTCCGTAAATGTGTTAAAAAAAAAAGTAAATGATGGCTGAGAACTAAGGTGAGAGATGAGAGTTCCTTCCCATTTTCTCTGTAAGAGTAAATTTAGTTTTGGTATTTATCTATGGAGATGAATTTAATAAAAGCCTCTGGGCCAAAATGTTTTGAGCATCCAGTTCCATCTGGGGAATTTTCCAGTAATTATGGAGATGTGCTATATATGTCACTAAATGCCAACATTCCACAAGAAAAGGACAAAATTAATAGATGAGATTTCTGAAGATAAACATCTTTAATTAGGTATAGAGACACATTTGTAGGCTTCCTTTCTTCCAGTTCTCCTGATGACATCTCAGCTGCTTATTATGAAATGTGGGTTTGCAAAGGTGTGTTGGGGGTTGTGGTAGATGGGGAATGGGCAATGTGGAGAAGGGCATAAATGCTAATAAAATATTTACTTGTGCTCTGGGCTTGAAATGACTCTTTGCCTCTTTAATGGTGCATGTCTGCAACATAAAATCTAACAATATTCCAAAAATTCTGTGAGAGAAAGTGTCTTCCTGCAATTAGTTATTCTGGAATTCCTAGAGGGTACAAGGAATGTCACGAGGAGTAACATTTTCTGAATTAAAAAGTGGGAAACATAGTCTGACAAATTTATTCATGTACAGAAATAAAGACAGAACATCTGAAATTGAAGCAGGCCTAAAAACGTTCATTATATATAGGTGACAAAGATATGCCATCAGTATATGCAAGATGTAATGGTGTGATAAAAATGACTTCACACCTCAGAAGTCAGAGAGAGGAGCTTAGAGGAGGTGCTGTTTGAACTCTGAATATACAAATTTACCAAGCAGAGTGGGGAGTAGTGGGTATTTCAGACAGAGAAGATAGTATGTGCAAACATATGACTGTGAAAGCAGATGACACTTTTGGGGAACACCAATGATTTGGTGAAGATGTGTTAACACAGTGACAAGAGATGAAGCTAAAAACGTTTTAGGATCAGATTTTAAAGGACCTTGTATATCATTTTAAAGGACGTGGACTTTAAATTGAAGTTATTAGTGAGCCGTTCAAGGTTTTTATAGAGATGTATGATCTCAGATATATATTTTAGCCAAGATAAATCTGACAAAAGATAAATTAGAAAGAGGAGAGACTAGACATAGAGATCAATGATTAGACTACTGTAGTAGTCTTGGAGAGAAATGATGGCACCCTTTACAGAGATAGTGATGATGGATAGAGAAAATAAATCGAGAGTTATTTAGGAGGTATAAACAATGAGAATATATCAAAGAATATAAGAGGTGAGGAGAGGTGTGAATTGAGGATAATTTCATGTTTTCTATTTTGGATAACTGGGTTGAAGGTACAGAAGAAAGCTGAATTGGAAGCAAGGAGAGAGGAAAACAAAAATATGATTTTGTTAAGGCTGAGTTGGCTTTCTGGTGATGTATGATAGGCAGTTGACATTACAAACACAAGTTTTGGGGGGCAACGGGGTGGCTCAGTCAGTTAAGTGTCTTCCTCTTGATTTCTGCTAAGGTCATGATCTCACAATTTGTGAGACTGAGCCCTGTGTTGGGCTCGGCGCTGAGAACGCTGAGCCTGCTTGGGTTCTCCCTCCCCCCCACCCCTCTTTGCTCCTACCCCCCTCACACTCTCTCTTTCAAAATAAATAAATAAATATTTACAAATACAAGTTTTGGAAGAGCGGTCAGTGCTAGAATAATGAATCTCAAATAATGATTTGAGATTCAATATAGACAGATATATTCAACAATATAGACGGCACTTGAAACCATGGGAGTAGTTGAGATCACCAAGAAAGAGCGAATAAAGCAAGAGTGCAAGAGCATGGAGATGAAACCCTTAGGTAACAGTAACATTCAAGGGATGAAATGTACAAGTCTGTGGTAATATAAAAATATGTCCACAAATTAACTGATACTTTTCAAGAGGTAGAACCTAATTCCTCTCTTCTGGGGTGTTGGGCTGAGCTCAGTGGCTAACTTCCAACAAATAGAATTAAAGCAAAAGTGGCAGTGTACAACTTCAGAGACTAGGGCATAAAAGGTATTGCAGCTTTTCTGTCTGTCTGTCTGTCTCTTTGCTTGATCTGGGGGAAGTCCTCTGCCATGTTGTGAAGACACTCAGGCGACTTACAGAAAGACTCATGTAGTGAGGAACTGAGGCTTCTAGCACACAGCTGGTGAGGAACTGAATCATCTGAAAAAAGTGGAGAGGAACTGAGTACTTCTGCCAAAAGCCATGTGGAAGACACATCATTAAAGAGGATCCTCCAGGCCCATTCAAGCCTTTAGATGACTGTGGCCCCAGTCAATGTGTTAACTGCCTCTCATCAGAGACCCTGAGCCAGAATGGCCCCATCCCCCCACTCCAAGGTGCTCCTGAATCCCTGACCAACAGGCACTTTGAGTTAGTTAAAATTTATTCTTTTAAGCCTCTAAGTTTTATGGTGATTCATTACACAGGAAGAGATAACATACAAAGACATTGAAGAAAACAAGACAACAAGAAGTTGTCAGAGAGGTTGAAGGAAAGCAAGGAAAGAACAGTGCTGACAAAACCAAAAGAAGATAATTTCTGGGAGGAGAAGTGTCAAATGCAATGGGTGAAAGTACTACAATTGGAAAAGGCCTTTGGTTCTGGTTAGTGTTATGCCCAGAATTCATGATCCCCAAAGACCACCAGGGAGCCGAGTCTGATGCAAAAGCAAAAGAGCCTTTATTTGAGCTAGCTTGAGCTCAATCCCCTACCTGCACCGACGCAGTGGTGAGATGCTGGGGAGAGAGAGCGAGTTTCAAAAACACAAAGGTTTTATTGGGGTCTAGGGGCAGTTGGTGAGGTAATGGCTGTGGCCTTAGCCGATTGGCTGGGGAAGTGTCGGGGTCTTGTTACACAGGTCACTGGGCGTGTTTTGATCGGGAAGTTTGAACCGGTGAGCGGGAGGTTACTCAAGGGGAGGAGGGTGGTCAAGGTGGAGGACACGGAACAAGACGGAGTCAGCCAGCGTAGGTCCGCCCTTTCAGTTAGGAGGGCACTGGTGATCTAAATGAAATCCATTATATTAGCATTTGTAATAATGAAAGTAACAGAAAAATCAAATAGAATATGAAGACAATAAATATAAATGACTCTTAAGGATATTGGCAGTAAAAGAAAAAAATGTAGATTGAGGGAATGATGAAAATAAGGAACGATCTAAGATATTGGGGAAGCTTGAATGTGTTTATGGATTGAGAGGGCAAAGACAGCCTAGATGTAGCATTATAAGTGAATTAGTCAAAGTCAAGGGGACTGAACATGATTGCATGGAGAACATAGGAAGACATGCTTTCTTTGGAAAGGTTGGGACAATACTAGTCCCTATGAAATCAGAAGAAATGGAGTATGAATGGGTACAATAAAGGTATTTGGAGGTAAAGGTAAAAACATGTTAAGTTTTTTTCCATAGTCCACTTAAAAGAAAAATCATTGGGTAAAGGTAAAGAGAGCAGGGTGGATAGGCAGGTAACTTTTGAGTTCACTGGGAAGCATTCTGCAGCCGTTCCAGACCAGTCTTTCCTTCCTTGCTCTGTCTCTTTCCACAATGGACCTTTCCTCTTCAGTTCATCTCCTATTGAATACTGCTGAAGAAAATCATGCCACTGGCTTTAAAAAAATTTTTGTTAATGCTTTTATTTATTTTTTGAGAGAGAGAGAGAGAGAGAGAGACAAAGCACAAGCCAGGGAGAGACAGAAAGAGAGGGAGACACAGAATCTGAGGCAGGTGCCAGGATCTGCGCTGTCAACACAGATCCTGATGTGGGACTCGAGCTCATGAACTGTGAGATCATGACCTGAGCTCAAGTCAGACGCTTAGCCCACTGAGCCACCCAGGCGCCCCACCATTGGGGTTTTTAATGTGTTTAAAATATATTCTTTTCTGTATGTTCTTGTAAGGTAAGGATTTTTCTTTAAAAGGAGTAAGTTATCTAACTTCTATTAGAGGAAGAAAATGCCAGTTGCTTCATTGAGGCATACAGAATAGGATATAGGAAGTGACATGTTAATTCACTATCAGTTGTCTTATTGAATGCTATAGCCCAATAGTGTGTGCAGCTTTCTGACTCCTACTTATTACTGAAAATTAATGGCTTAGTAAATCACAGTTTATTATCTGACTTACCTGCAGGTTTTTTTTTTAACCAGGTACAATAAACTCAAGTAAATTGGAGTGAGAATTGGAACATGTTAATTCAAATGTCAACTGCAAACAAAACTCAAGATACACAGAGCAAATAGTCTCCTTTAGTAAATGGTCTCCTTTCCATATTGTGAGGCAAAGGTAGGTAGCACACCCAGATCTCAAAGAGCCATTGTGTGAAAGAAGTCAGTGTAAACTCAGCAAACTTTATTTCATGGCTTCGATCAAGTTATTGATTTCCTATGAAAATGCAACAGATTCTCCAAATGGAGTAACTCTCATATAAAAAATCAAGGAAATTTGCTGACATTTATGTGTGAATCCAATGTGTAATTCATGTTTCATTTCCATATGTCAAGGCTAAAAATCAAAATACATTTTTTTGTCAGTTGCTTAGAAAGTAGGGTTTTAAGTTGCTGTAATCTGAAAATTAGTCTTGGTGCTTATGGTCTGATAGCCTTGCTTGAACAGCTACAAGAATTGTTTAGTGGTTTAAACATTTGCAGAGTGCTTTCACTTATGTTACTTAATATGAGCTCACAAAAGATATGGTTTTAAAGATGCAGTTATAATAACCTCAAGTTTTCAAGTAAAAAATTTAGGCTTATATAAAACACATTAGTTGTCTAGAGTCACCTATGTAAGTCAAGGAGTCACGAACCCTTTTCTTCAAAGTCTAGGCTTTTATGTAACTAGGCAGCACAGATTTTACTGGTATTCAGTTTTCAGTTTAACCTGTATATACTGAGAGCCATATACTTTTGGTACTGTGCTTTTATTTATTTTGGTGAAATTGATTTTTAAAATGATTAAATTATAATTTAAGATTTCATTTTGTAGTTTTAAACTAATTAGAAACCTACATATCTCTCTGTTTAGTTTCTTGCAAAAGTACTTGTTTTTGTGTACTGTTTTAATTTGGTAATCAATTTTTCTGATTTTGGTACTAACCCCCTTCATATTGAAAAAAATAACTTTTTTCATTATTAAATGATTTGAACAATTCCTAAAATTATCACCTCCTTCAGAAAGCTTTTTCCAGTTTGGAAAAATTTGGTCTTTGTCCAAAGTCATCCCAGACAAGCACTTTATAACCATGTTTTTATTCATCTTATCAAACATTGTCTTCCCGTATTTTACCTACATGTGTCTTGAAGTCTTTGCTTTTCTCTGAAAAAGTCTCATTCTCTGTCATGGCTTTATCTAATAACTGTATGTAAGTGGCTCAAAAATGACTACATGCAGTGAGCTTGGTTTGGTTTCTGGAATTAGCAGCTTCAACAGAATCAGTACATGTAATAGAATCTGAATGTGCTTAGACTTTGTAATCTAGACCAAATGTCAGTTACTAAATGAAGTCTTCTCAAATAGAGTTAGTTATTTTCTTTCTTATAGTCCTATGTAATTTTTTCTTATGTCTTCATTATAGATATTGCATGTTATCTATTTACCTATTTATCTCCTTCACCAGACTGGTTTTTTGAAGGCAGGGCCCATGTCATTGTCTTATTGCCTTCTCCTCTCCTTGATTTAGTGACTGGCACAAAGACATCCAATATATACTCACTGAACAAATGAATGAATGCTGAGAAACTATTCCCATCTGTATTAGTTCTTGATGGCAGCTTAATGAATTTCCCCAAAACTCAGTAACACAACAGCTTAACACAAAAAACGTCTATCAATGTCACATTTTCTGTTTGTCCAAAATCTGAGTTTGGCTTACTGAGTCCTGTGGCTGAAGTCAAGGGGTGGTCAGGGCTGTATCTTATCTGAAGGCTTGAATAAGGAAGGATTTACTGCTAAGCTCACCCTGGTTTTTGACAGGATTCATATCCTTATGGGCTGTTTGGCTTAGTGTCTGAGTTTCTCATAGTCTGTGGGCTGAAGACTTCCCTCAGATTCCTTACTAGGTGGGTTTCTTCATTGGACACACAACATGAAAGCTGGCTTCTATCAGAATGAGCAAGGGGGAGAGGAAGAAAGGGTGAACAAGTTGCATGCCTCAGACTTGTAACCTTATCTCAGAAGTGATAGTCTGCCATTTTTCCTGTATTCTATTTGTGAAGCAAATCACTAAGTTCAGCCCACATTCAAGGGAAGGGACTTACATAGGGCATGAATACCAGGAGAGGGTTCCTGGGACCATTGATATTCATTTTATCAACATCACATAATCTGTATTTATTAATTTAATAGCAATAATTTCACAGACTAACGTGTTGACTGATCCACATTCCCTTTACTAAATAAGCATGTACTTTTGTTTTTATACATTAAAGATTTAAAATGCTAAGATTTTAATGTTACCCTTTGTCTTGTGCCTAATAGTGTTTATGACACAGTTGCCAGATACTATAGTGGTAATATGGTAAAAGAGAAAGAAGAAAGATGCACTAGCAAAGAGGCAGGACAGAAATTTTACAATTTGTCAGTTTATTAGCATCCTCCCTCATTAAGAAAAAAAATTAAAGCTCCAATCTAAAAATTAAAAGGTGTCTAAAACTAAAGTGCTTAGAATACAGCTTAATATAATAGTAAAAGTTCAGTAAATGCCACTTATAATTATTATTATTATTTTATTTTTCTTTTCCATTGTTTTCTCCTGATTCTACTTTTTATTCTATTTGTACCACCAATGTTGGACTTGAGAAATTGATTGTATTTTACCTCATCTCTGCCATGTTTTCTCAAAGCCAAGGCATTATTAACATGTTTACTTTTCCAATTCTTCTTAAATTGTTCAATATCTTTCCTTTTTTCTATTGTGATTTTTACTACCCTAGGTTCAACCTCCTATTAGATTATTTTTGAATGCTTGCAAATGCCCTCCTCCTGGTTTTCTTCTAATCTGTTCTATACAAACTTGGCCTTTGCATTCTGCTTAGTCTGGCATGGGGATTAATACATAAATTTGCAGTTATTTGGTAATGAGTTACCCACTTCTGCCAGGAGATAAATGGGAGAACAGTGTCAATTCCTTGGTTCCTGGTACTCTAATGTTGTAGCTTAGAAGTTCTCAAATTAAGGTACATAGATGTTAGTGACAGGGAGTCTCCAAAACCTTTAGGGGATCCATGAGGTCAAATTTATTTTCATAATAAAGTTGGGAATTTATTTGCTTTTTATATGTGTTAACATCTGTACTATATAATGCAAAAGCAATTTTTGGTAACATTACGAACTATTAATTTTATTAAAGTTTGACTCCTAACCATGTCTTTGTGGCATTCTGTGTGGCAAAATCAAAAGTATTTATAATGCTTTTCTGTTGCATACCGAAATACAATGGTCGTCTTAAAGAAAAGCATTTATGCAACTGTTAGGATTGAAAGAGGAATTAGTTGCTTTTCTTATGGAACAGAATTTTTGCTTGAAAGAGGGACTGTTATGGGGCGACTAGGTGACTTATTTGGTTAAGCATTTGACTCTTGGCTTTGGTCAAGATCTCATGGTTCATTGGTTCAAGCCCCACATCAGGCTCTTCATGAACAGTGGGATTCTCTCTCTCTCCCTCTCTCTTTTTTCCTCCCCCATTCATGCTTTCTCTTTCTATCTGTCTCTCTCTCTCTCTAACAATAAATAAACTAAAAACAAAGAAAGAGGTACTGATGAACTACGTTTATTCAGATTTTGGGTATTTGGCAAATATTTTCTTGGAAAACAACTAAGTGAGAAAATAGCTTCAAGGAAAATCATTGACATTATGTGTTGTCAATGATAAAATTCAATCTTTCATGCAAAATATAGAATTTTGAGAAACTTGGATTTGTCATCATGGGCTTGACAACTTTATAATACTTAAAGATTTTTCTAATGACATGGTGGTAATATTAACAAATGTGATTTGTGATTATTAAAATAATTTAATAAATATGTGGAGGGAAGAGCTAAGATGGCAGAGTAGTAGGAGGACCCTAAGCTTGCCTTATGCCTGGAACACAGACAGATAAATATCAAATCATTCTGAATACCCAAGGGACTGATCTGAGGACTAAGAAAGAACAAACTACACAACTAAGAGGAGAGAAAAGGCCACATCCTAAAAGGTTGGAGGTACGGAGTTGTGGTTTGGGGGAGAAACAGATCACAGGTGTTGTGGAGGGGAGGGAGCACTGGTTGTGGAGAGAGGCACATGCATGTGCACGCATGTGAGAGGAATGCACAGGAGTTTGCACAAGGAAAATACTTCCCCAAACCACTGATTGGGACAAAAAGAGGGGCTGATTTTTGTGAGTTTTTGCAACCAGTGGGGCTCAAAGACTAGAGTTTTAGAGACCTATGACATGGCTGGTATAGAGCCCTGAGGGTGCTGCAGTGCTCCAGGAAAGATGGTTCCCACATTTTGGAGTGCATCTGAGAAAGGTGGAATTTCCTTTCTGGGACAAAGGAACTGGTGGGTGCCATTTTCCTTCCCTGCCTCTCAGCATAGGTGCAAAGACACCTGCTAAGAGTGGCTAACCTGGACACTGGCTCTTTTATGTACTTTGCTTCTAAACAGCATGCTCCTGAGCTTTGGTGCAACTGCCCTCCTGAGTCAAACTTGCATCAACCCTAGAGTGTGGAGACCCTCTCCTAGAAGACCAACACAGGTCCCCACCACACCAGGTCCCTAAAGTTTGGAGCTTTAAAACTCAGCTGGCCTGGATGGGATAGAGCCCAGAATGCACTGTGTTGTTCCCAGCAGGCAAACAACCTGGACACAGACAGTGTGTAAGCAGCTATCTGAAAAACACCTAGGACTCAGGAGGGGAAACTATTTCCTTTTCTGGGACAATTTCCCTGACAGCAGGGAGCACAAATTCCTTTCTCTGGGCACGAAGGAGCTGGCTGGTGCTATATCCTTCCCCCTCCTGTCAGCATAAACTAACTTCAGTAAACAGTACAGTACCAACACTAGCCACTGAAATTGCTTACACAAAATCCTACCCTGCAGTGCTCTTCCAGTAGTGCTTTTCATGGGCAGGTGTGCCCAAGAACTAGCCCAGGAGGCCTCTCCCTCAGAAGACCAGCACAAACCCATGCATGCACCATGTCTACTGACCATAAAGTTCTCCAAAGCTTGAGCTTTAGTTGGAATAGCACAAGTCTTTTTTAACAAGCAGACCAGAGCACACCTAGTTAAAACTCGCTACACTTTGGCAAAGGTCCGTACACTCCTCACTGCAGGCAAGGAAAAACTAAGAAGAGGGCTAACCTGAGGGATAGAGAAGCCATAATACAACAGCAAAAGGTATATAGCATATACCAGTGACATTTCCTGAAGTGCTAGGTCCAGGGCTCTATACAAACTCTTCTTCATAAACCCATTACTCTCAGGAGCAGGAAACATAACAGGCTTTCCTAATACACGGGAGAAGACAGAGACCCAGACAAAATGCCAAGATGGAGGAATTCATCCCAAAAGAAAGAGCAAGAAAATGTCATGACCAGGGATCTAATTGAAACAGATATAATAAGATGCCTGATTTAGAATTCAGGGCAACAATCATAAGGATACTATCTGGGCTTGAGAAAAACATAGAAGACATCAAGGATACCCTTACCATGGAGATAACAGAGCTTAAAACCAAGCAAGCTGAAATGAAAAATGCAATAATGGAGATTTGAAACTGACTGAGTATAATGACCACAAGGATGGAAGAAGCAGAGGAACCAATAAGTGACATAGCAGATAGAATTATGGAACATAATGAAACTGATCAAAAGAGGAAAAGAAAAAATACTGGATCACAAAAGTAGATTTAGGGAACTCAAAATGTAATAACATTCATATCATAGGAGTCCCAGAAGAAGAAGAGAGAGAAAGGGGGGCAGATAATTTATTTGAATAAATTAGAGCTGAAAACTTTCCTAATCTGAGGAAGGAAACAGACTTCCAAATGCAGGAGGCACAGAGATTTCCCACCAAAATCAACAAAAGCAGGCCAACACCAAGATGTATCATAGTAAAATTTGCAACATACAGAGATAAGAAAATAATCCTGAAAGCAGCAAGGCAAAAGAAACCCTTAATATAGAAGGGAAGACATATCAGGTTAGTGACAGATCTTTCCACAGAAACATGGCAGGCAAGAAGGGAGTGGCATGCTATATTCAATGTGCTGAATGAGAAAAATCTGCATCCAAGAATATTTGATCCAGCAAGGTTATCATTTAGAATAGAAGGAGAGATAAAGAGTTTCCCAGACAAATGAAAACTAAAGGAGTTTGTGACCACTAAACCATCCCTGCAAGAAATATTAAAGTGAACTCTTTGGGGAAAAAAGAACAAAAGCAACAAAAACTAGAAAGGAACAGAGAAAATCTCCAGAAACAATGACAAAAGTAATAAAATGGTACTAAATTCATATCTATCAATAATTACTCTGAATGTAAATAGACTAATTGCTCCAATTAAAAATATGGGGTGTCAGAATGGGTATAAAACCAAGACCCATTTATATGCTGCTTATAGGAGACTCATTTTAGACCTAAAGTCACCTGAAGATTGGAATTGAGGGGATGGAGAAACATTTACCATGCATACAAACATCAAAAGAAAGCCTGAGTAGCAATACTTATATCAGAAAAACTAGATTTTAAACAAAGGACTGTAACAAGAGATGAAGAAGGGCAATATATCATAATAAAGGGTTCTATCCAACAAGAAGATCTAACAACTGTAAATATTTATGCCCCTAACTTGAGTGTACCAAAATATATAAAACAATTAATAACAAACATGAAGGTACTCATTGATGATAATACAATAATAGAAGGGAACTACCCACTTACAACAATGGGTAGATCATCTAAGCAGAAATCAACAAGGAAACAATGGCTTTGAATGAAACACTGGACCAGATGGAGTTAACAGATATATTTAGAACATTTCATCCTAAAGCAGCAGAATACACATTCTTTTCAAGTGCATGTAAGACATTCTCCAGAACAGATCACATACTAGGTCACAGATCAGACCTCAATGAGTGCAAAAAGATTGAGATCATGTCATGCATATTTTCAGACTACAATGTTATGAAAGTTGAAGTCAACCACAAGAAAAAAATTGGAAAGACCACCAATACATGGAGGTTAAAGAACATTCTAGTAAAGAATGAATGGGTCAATCAGAAAATTAAAGAATAAATTTAAAAATTACATGGAAGCAAATGAAAATGAAAACATGATAGTTCAAAAACTTTGGGATGCAGCAAAAGCAGTCATAAAAAGGAAATATATAGCAATAGAGACCTACCTCAAAAAACAAGAAACATATCAAATATTCAACCTAACCTTACAACTAAAGGAGCTAGAAAATGAACAAAAAATGAAGCCTAAAGCTAGCAGAAGAAGGGAAATAATAATGATCAGAGCAAAAATAAATAATATAGAAACAAACAAACAAACAAAAACAGTAGAACAGATCAATGAAACTAGGAGTGGGTTCTTTGAAAAAATTAATAAAATTGATAATCCCCTAGCCAGACTCAACAAAAAGAAAAGAGAGGAGCAGCTGGGTGGCTCAATTGGTTAAACGTCAAACTTCAGTTCAGGTCATGATCTTGTGGTTCACAAGTTCAAGCCCTGCATCAGGCTCTGTGCTGACAGCTCAGAGCTTGGAGCCTGCTTCAGATTTTGTGTCTCTCCCTCTCTCTACCCCTCTCCCACTTGCACTCTGCCTCTCTCTCTTTCAAAAATAAATAAACAATTAAAAAAATTTAAAAAAAAGAAAAGAGAAAGGACCCAAATAAATAAAAGAATTGAGAGAGGTGAAAGAACAACCAACACCACAGAAATACAATTATAACAGAATATTATGAAAAATTATATGCCAACAAAATGGGAAATCTGGAAGTAATAGATAAATTCCTAGAAACATGTAAACTACCAAAACTGAATAAGAAAGAAATATAAAACTTGAACAGACCCATAACCAGCAAAGAAATTGAACTAGCAATAAAAAATCTCCCAAGAAACAAAAGTCCAGAGCCAGATGGCTTCCCAGGGGAGTTCTATCAGACATTTAAAAAAAATATTTATTTATTTTTGGGATAGTGCAAGCAGGTGAGGGACAGAGAGAGTGGGCTCTGCACTGACAAGCTGACAGCAGCAAGGCTGATGTGGGGCTTGAAGTTAGGAAGAGTGAGATCATGACCTGAGTTGAAGTCAGACACTCAACCAACTAAGCCACTCAGGTGTCCCTATCAGACATTTAAAGAAGAACTAATACCTATTCTTGTCAAACTTTTCCAAAAATTAAAAATGGAAGGAAAACCCCCAAACTCATTCTATGAAGTCAGCAGTACTTTGTTGCCAAAACAAAGACCTCACTAAAAAAGAGAACTATAGGCCAATATCCCTGATGAACATGGATGCAAAAATCCTCAACAAGATACTAGCAAATCAAGGGGATCCTGGGTGGCTGCAATTGGTTAAGTGTCTGATTTTTGATTTTAGCCCAAATCATGATCTCATGGTTCATGAGATCAAGCCCTGCACAGGGCTCCACACTATCAGTGCTAGGGATTCTCTCTCTAATCTCTCCCTGCCCCTCCCCTCACTTGCACACACTCTCTGTAAATAATTAAATAAACATTAAAAAGAAGATACCAGCAAATCAAATCCAACAGTGTATTAAAAAAATCATTCACCATGATCAAGTGGGATTTACTTATTCCTGAGTTGCAAGGGTGGTTCAATATTCACAAATCAATCAATGTGATACACCACATTAATAAAAGAAAGGATAAGAACATATGATCCTCCTAATAGATGCAGAAAAAAGCATCTGACAAAGTACAGCATCCATTCTTGACAAAAACTCTCAACAAAGTAGGGATAGAGAGAACATACAATATCACAAAAGGCCACATATGAAAGACCCACAGCTAATATCATCTTCAATGGGGAAAAACTGAGAGCTTTCCCTCTATGGTCAAGAACAAGACAGGAGTGTACATTATCACCATAGTTATTTAACATAGTGCTGGAAGTCCTAGCTTCAGTACTTAGACAACAAAAAGAAATTAAAGGCATCCAAATTGTCAAGGACGAAGTCAAACTTTCACTATTTGCAGATGACATGATACAGTATGTAGAAAATCTGAGAGATTCCACCAAAAAATTGCTACAGCAATACATGAGTTCAGTAAAGTTGCAGGATACAAAATCAATGTGCAGGAATCTGTTGCATTTCTATACATCAATAATGAAGCAGCAGAAAGAGAAATAAAGGATTTGATCCCATTTACAACTGCACCAAAACCTGTAAGATTCTCTCAACCAAAGATATGTACTCTGAAAACTATAGAGTATTTATGAAAGAGATTGAAGATGACACAAAGAAATGGAAAAATGTTCCATGCTCATGGATTGGAAGAACAAATATTGTTAAAATGTCTATACTGCCCAAAGCAATCTACACATTCAAAGCAATCCCTATCAAAATATGACCAGCATTTTTCACATAGCTAGAACAAGCAATCCTAAAATTCATATGGGACCAAAAAAGACCCTGAATAGCCAAAGCAATCTAGAAAAATAAAAGCAAACTAGAGGCATCACAATTCTGGACTTAAACTATGTTACAAAGCTATAGTCATCAAGACAGTATGATATTGGCACAAAAACAGACACATAGATGAATGGCACAGAATATAAAACCCAGATATGGACCCACAACTGTATGGTCAACTAATCTTCAAAAAAGTAGGAAAGAACATCCAATGTAAAAAGACAGTCTCTTCAACAGTTGGTGTTGGGAAAACTGGACAGCAACATGTGAAAGAATGAAACTGGACCACTCTCTTGCACAATACACAAAAATAAATTAAAATGGATGAAAGACCTAAATGTGAGACAGGAAACCATTAAATCCTAGAGAAGAACACAGGTAATAACCTCTTTAACATTGGCAAGTTTGACATAACAACTTCTTACTAGACATGTCTCCTGAGGCTAGGAAAACCAAAGCAAAAATAAGCTATTGGGACCTCATCAAGATAAAAAGCTTCTGCATAGTGAAGGAGACAATAAACAAATCTAAAAGGCAACCTATGGAATGGGAGAGGATATTTGGAAAAGACATATCTGATAAAGGATTAGTATCCAAAAATCTATAAAGAACTTATCAAACTCAACACCCAAAACACAAATAATCCAGTTGAAAAATGAGCAGAAGACATGAATAGACATGTTTCCAAAGAAGACATACAGATGGCTAACAGATACATGAAAAGATGACCAACATTACTGATCATCAGGGAAATACAAATCAAAACTACAATAAGACATCACCTTACACTTGTCAGAATGGCTAAAATTAACAACACAGGAAAAAGCAGATGTTGGTGAGGATGCAGAAAAAGGGGCACCCTCTTACAGTCTTCGTAGGAATGTCACTCTGGAAAACAGTATGGAGGTTCTTCAAAAAGTTAAAAATAGAAATACACTAGGACTTAGCAATGGCACTACTAGGTATTTACCCAAAGGATACCAAAATACTAATTCGAAGGGATACATGCACCCCAATGTTTATAGCAGCATTATCAACAATTGCCTAATTATGGAGAGAGCCCAAATGTCCATTGAATGATGAATGATAAAGAAGATATGATATGTACACACACACACACACACACACACACACACACACAGTGGAGTATTACTCAGCCATAAAAAGAATGAAATCTTGCCATTTTCTTTTTTTAATTTTTTTAACGTTTATTTATTTTTGAGACAGAGAGAGACAGAGCATGAACGGGGGAGGGGTAGAGAGAGAGGGAGACACAGAATCGGAAGCAGGCTCCAGGCTCTGAGCCATCAGCCCAGAGCCCGACGCGGAGCTTGAACTCACGGAGTGCGAGATCGTGACCTGAGCTGAAGTCGGACGCTTAACCGACTGAGCCACTCAGGCACCCCTGCCATTTTCAATGACATAGATGGAGCTAGATAGTATTATGCTAAGCAAAATAAGTCAGAGAAAGACTAATACTATATGATTTCACTCATAGATGGAATTTACAAAAAACAAAACAAAACAGAATTTAAGGGGGGGGCAAATCATAACAGATTCTTAGCTATAGAAAACAAAATGAGGGTTACTGGAGGGGGATTGTGAGGGGGTGGGTTAAATATGTGAAGGGTATTAATGAGGGCACTTATAACCAGCACTGGGTTTGGTATGTAAGTGATGAGTTGCTGAGTTCTATACCCGAAACTAATATTACACTATATGTTAATTAACTGTAAATGGATTAAATAAAAACTTGAGAAAGAATGAACATTTGGAAAATCGACACAAGTGATTGAACTGATATATTTTTTTTTCTTCATTTTAGAGAGAGAGAGAGAGCGCAAGTGGGGAAGAGGGGCAGAAGGAGAGAGAGGAAATCTCAAGTAGGCTCCATGCTCAGCCTGGAGCCTTAAGTGGGGCTTGATCCCACTCCATCCCACAACCCTGAGATCATGACCTGAGCTGAAATCAAGAGTCGGATGCTTAACTGACTGACTGAATCACCTAAGCACCCCTGAACTGATCTATTTAAAAAGACCAGTGCCTGGGGCGCCTCACTGGCACATTTGATTGAGCATCTGACTTTCAGCTCTGCCTGCCTCAGGCTTGCTGCTGTCAGCTCAGAGCCCCATCTCTGTCCCTCCCCTGCTCACACTCTCTCTCTTAAAAATAAGTAAATATAAACAAACAAACCATAAAGACCAGCGACTGCCTGAATTAACAAAATTACAAGTGGATAAAATAACTTTAAAAAGTGCAAGATGGATCATTTTAATGTAACAGATTAGGAAAATTTATTGATATATTTTCAGATTCCACATTACAACTAACCTTTTTAAAAAACTAGCATTTGTCGAGTCATGGTGTATTATCAAATAATGTTTTTTACAATAATTTTTTAAGAAAAGTGTCTTCTCGTTTCTAACAGTGTATCTGTGTGAGACTGAATTTTCATCACATATTTTAATCAAGAAGCAGATATGAGCATCCAAGCATCTTCCATTGACAGATATTTAAAGGAATTTACAAAAATATTTCTATTTCCATTTATTTTTTTGTTCTGATAAATATTGTTATTTTTTGTTTTCTTGGTAATTATTGTCATTTTTCATAAAAATATGTTATTTATGTTAACATGTATGAGGTTTAGTGTTATTTTAAAATGAATGAATATGTATTAAAGAAACTTCTTAGAATTAACTTCTACTATGTTAAATATTGAGAGTTTAGCCTTCTTAAACAAAAGGTCTTTGGTTTCTCAATAATTTTTAAGAGCACAAAGTGGTCATGAGACCAACAAATTGGGGAACTGCTGTTGTACATGGTAACCAGTAAGACAGATCTGACTGGAAAACTTAGATGTCCTAAGTTGAACAGATAAGGTTTCTGACTATCCTGAAGAGAGAAAATGAACTTTGGGTCTGTTGCCCTTGTTTGCAGAAGCTCAGTCAATTTTCATTATGTTGGATTCCCATCAATGTCAGGCCTGGGGCTTTTCACTGTGCGGTAGGATCAGTGGTGGGCTGCAGCCAGCTGTTTGCTTTTGGCATTTATTTTTAAAAAACATTTTAAATGTTTATTTATTTTTGAGAGAGAGAGAGAGAGGCAGAGTGTGAGCAAGGGAGGGGCAGAGAGAGAGAGAGAGAGAGAGAGAGAGAGAGAAACACAGAATTTGAAACAGGCTCCAGGCTCTGAGCTGTCAGCGCAGAGCCCAATGCAGGGCTCGAACTCAAGAGCTGTGAGATCATGACCTGAGTTGAAGTCGGATGCTTAACCGAGTCTCCCAGGCACTCCACTCTTGATATTTCTTACAGCTTGTATTAGTTCCTAAAAGTGGATTGATCAATTTTTAGGAATTACGTGTACAGGTGTTAAACACAGCCATTTTTAAAAAATTAAATTATACAAATTTAACAATTAAATAAATTGTATTGCAAACAAATGGTATATATTATTAAAGTAATAGATATATAAGTACTAAATATTCAGCTTTCTCCACACTCGTGAGATTATATGTGTTATATCTGTATGGTGGCAACACTGCATGATTATGTGCTAGTGTGCATCTCTTTCTAACTGTATTCAGTCATGCCACATGATTAGCTTGAAACCAACCACAATGGGAATATTTACAACATGGAAATAGGCAATTCCTACAAAGCAGAGGTTTTTTTTTTTCCCCTCTCTTCCCCTCATTTCCCCCACAGAGAGCTGGTTTGTAGGTATTTACCAAAATGTCAATGAATATGATGATTTTTTATTACATTAATTTGTGTTTTCTCCTCTTATATTTGTATCTCCCCTCCATTAGAAGCAGATAGTTTGGCCTTTGTTCTTCCTCATCTCAAGAAGAACCTGTATTACCTCATAGAAAGTAGATATTAATTGCAAACAGCTTGTTTTCTTCTTTTGTTTTATGGAGAGAACTGAGCTTCTAAAGAATAGCTCAGAGTTGAATCCCTTTGAGGGAAGTGAATGACAGAAGAGAAATTCCCCAAGAGTGGGGCTGGAGGTTCATGAACCTCAAGAATAGTGATGATCCACAGTCTAGTCCCTGCCAGTACCCTCAGGAACTGGCAAGGCATCTGTGTGGTGCTCCCAGAGAGCTGGTCCATGACAATGGGACTCCCAGCTTTGACAAAGATTCTAGTGCTCAAGTCTGACATGGAATGAGTAGAGTTCTCTGTCTTCAGGAACCAGTGGCCTTGGAAGATATCACAGGGCAATACAATAAAGAAAGATGAGAGGATGGATGCTTGTGAAATCTTAGGGACCCAGAAGAATTTCCTGCTGGCTCATGGGATAGGAACTTGGAATTAATTTGATTTATAAGAAATAATGGAATTTGACATTTCTTGCAAATGTGTTTGTAGTTGGAAATACAGTGTATTCCTACCATTTCAGTGAGAGTTCTTCAGAGAATGTGTGTGCATATTTATTTATTATAAGGAATTGGCTCATATGATTTTGGGAGCTAGCCAGCCTGAAATTTCTAGAGCAGGGTGTAAACTCAAGCAAGACTTGGTGTTGCAGCCTTGTTACCATCTTGAGCCAGAGTTCCTTCTTCTCTGGTAAACTTTAGTTTTGCTCCAAAAATCTTTAATCCTTACAATTATCTGTATATTTGCTTTTGTCAATGAAGACAAAATAAAAAGGATATTGGAATGCCCTTAGAGAAAAGACAGAGAAAATAAAAATATGAAGTACTTTTTTAGTGCCAATTACAATTCTAACTTAAATTAGAATTCCTTAAAAACAGATTAATTCTTAGAAATAAGCACCCACAAATACACTTTTTTCTTCCCCAAGTTTTTTTTTTTTTTTAATGTTTATTTACTTTTGAGAGACAGAGAGACAGAGAGCAAGTTGGCGGGGTGGGGAGAGAGGGAGACACAGAATCCGAAGCAGGCTCCAGGCTCTGAGCTGTCAGCACAGAGCCCGATGTGGGCCTAGAACTCACAGACCGCGAGATCATGACTTGAGCCAAAGTTGGATGCTTAACCCACTGAGTCACCAAGGTCCCCCCTTCTTCAGTTTTAAAGAAACATCTGTAGGGGTGCCTGTATAGCTCAGGCAGTTAAGTGTCTGACTCTTGATTTCGGCTCAGATCATGATCTCACGGTTTGTGGGATCGAACCCTGCATCAGGCTCTGTACTGACAGAGAAAGGCCTGCTTAGGATCCTCTCTTCCTCTCTCTGTGCTCCCCCCGATCATGTGCACTTGTGTACGCTCTCTATTTCTCTCAAAATAAATAAATAAACTTAAAAAAAATTAAAAAAAAAAAACAACCTATGTGACTGTTTCCTGTGCAATAAATCTGATTTAGTTCCATTCCTCTTGTTCCTGAAATAATTTTAGTAAATACTAGTAACAGTTGGCATTTGAAAAGCCTTTCATCAATCATGAAAAATAATTCTTATAAATAATAAGATACACTATTATATTTGGAATGAAGACGGAAGTAAAAGTTATATGAATTAATTGGTATTTGAAAGGGACGTAAATTGATTGTTTATGGTGCTTTTCTTCCTACAGTCCTCCCAAGGTCCTTTTGTTCTTCATAATAAGGCGAAAAAGTTTAATCAATAGGAATGAGCTTGGTTCCAAGATAAGAGTTAACCTTGGATTTGAATGATTCTATTGATTCGGCTTTATGAACCGTGAGGCAGGATTGCGTCTAAGGATTGGGGTGTACTTTAGTTTAAAATGAGTGCTCCTTAAGTTGTTGGCAAATAGATTTCAATTGCCAATAAACTTGGCTGAGACAGGCTTAAACAATAGCTAAGCTCATACAGAGATAATAACTCAGATAAATACAGGAATCGAAAAATGTTCCCTTTTAAAAACCTTTCTACACTATAATTATCAAAGTAAATATCACCAGTAATGAGAAGTGAAACTAACCAAAACACCTCAAGGGTACTCATGACCTTCAGTGAGGAAAACTGGAGTGCATTTTTAGTCTTTTTCTTTCCTTAAGAACCCATATTCTTCTTTTCACTCCTCACTTGCTTCTTTTTTCTACAAATCTTTTTTCTACAACGTCAGCTTCACCTACAAGAAAGTCACATTTTTTACAATTTCTTAAATTCTTGTTGAAGTTCTGGCTCTGAAATCTTAGATAATGACAATGGTTCATTCCCTATGGGTGCCGGAGGAGGAGGAGGAGACACAAACTGTTGCAAATTTGACATTTCTGTGCCGGTTCTCTCCTTCCTGTTCCCATGGAGTCAGACATCTAAAACATCAGCTTAGGGGCCCTTGGGTGGCTCAGTTGATTGTCTGACTTTGGTTCAGGTCATGGTCTCATGGTTTGTGACTTTGAGCCCCACATTGGACTTGATGCTGTCAGCACAGAGCCCACTTTGGATCCTCTATCCCTCTCTTGGGCTCTGCCCCTCCCCAGCTCTTGCTCTCTCTCTCAAAAATAAATAAACATTAAAAAAAATTTTTTTTTAATGGGGCACCTGGGTGGCTCAGCTGGTTGAGCATCTGACGTTGGCTCAGGTCATGATCTCACGGTTTGTGAGTTGGAGCCCTGCATCAGGCTCCGTACTCATAGCATGGAGTCTGCTTGGGATTCTCCTTTTCTCTCTCCCTCTCTCTCTGCCCCTCCCCCACTCGTGCTTTCTCTCTCTCAAATAAATAAACTTAAAAAATAAAAAAAATTATAAAATAATATTAAAAAATAAAAACATTAGCTTATTGAAAAGGGATAGGAAATTTACTATTAGTGGTAATATGTTTGTCTGAAATGTTTTAATTAAGTTAGATAGTGTATTTTATTTCATTTTGTTGCTTTTCAGAGATCAAGGTAGTTGGGGCACAGGTAAAGAACTTTTCCTACATCTGCTGGGTTTTGATTGTTTTTTAACTCAAAATAGTCTTCATGCCAAAGGGGTTCATCTTGGGGCAGCCTGTCATTGGCCCCTACGAAAGAGACGTGAAGTAGTTACTATACCATATGGTAAATTCTGTAACAGAAGTCTGCAAAGTGTTCTGAAACTATAGTGCCAAGAACAATTAACTCTATCTTAGGGTGACAAGAAATGTAATATGATATAAAACTAGGTCTTGTATTTGGAAATGTGTTGACATAGAAAAAAGTAATTTAAGAAAGAAAAGCCTCATACAAAAATTAGAAACCAAAATACAAGGATAGTGAGAAAACAGACCCATTGGACTGATACTAGCAGACATTAGGGAGATATAACAAGCAGGGGACAGATAACTCCCTGTATTATCATAGTATGCAAATGGGATAACCAAGGAGTGGGTCTAATGCAATCCCAGGGGAAGTGGTCAAAGAAAGAAACAAAGGGAGAGGGATTTTTTATTTTTTGTATAAGTATGTGTATCCAAGCCTATGTACTTGAGAATTTTTTTTTTACAAATCTATATTTTCACCCACCAGCCCTGATGAAATCAGTGTAGATAATTAATCACAAAATTGCCACCCAGTCCGTGTTGCCATACTTGTTCTCCTAGTTGGCCTCACTGAATAAAAGAAACTAAGTAGAGAAAAGCAAAAACTATTGAAGAAATCAACAGAAGGTAATGGGAAAGGTTCACAGAAGAGGTGACTTTTCCAGGCATGGAAGCAATGGAAAACTCATTCCAGGAGAAGCAAAATATGTGTGCAAAGGCTTGAGAGAGCACAGAAAAATTATGTTGCATTTGACGAATAGTAACCTGATTGGAGGAGCAGAGAGACTCATTGCCAAGGCTACAGGCACAGCTCTCTGTGTGCCACTATCCTTTGAGCTAATCTTCAACTTGAGTAACTGTGGGTCAAGACTACGCTATAAATTTTGGTAATTCAAGGCAGCAGAGTGAAAGATCTCTGATATTAGATGAACTTCTAAATTGTTAAAACCTCTTTAGAGGTCCCAGCTTAGGTATGAGCTCCCGAAGAGTGGTTTCACTTCTCCATATACCCTGGAATTCCCTTTACCAGCACACATTTTTCTCTTTAACATTAGAAGTCGAGTGACCGTAAGTGTCAAAACACCACTAAATGATAAAGAGAAAAGAATGTATCACTGCTTTAAATTTCAAATAGCTCTGGGCTGGGGCTACTATAATTTACATAGTAGCACAGCTCTGTTGAAAGGTTTACATTAGAGTTTATATAATTTTCTTGCATTTATTTCTATTTCCATTTATGTGCTATGATAAAATGCATGTGACAATAAAGTTATAGTTGAGTGTGTGCTATAGTAAAGTTATCGTTTTCATTGCTGGTTTTGACTTCTTATGATGAGTATGTCTTAGGTGAAAAAGAAAAAAAAAACTATTGTTACTAATATTACTGTTAGCAATATGATCGTAACACAAAAAGCAAAGTAAAAATGGCTCAAGGTATAGTATATTAGTTTTCTATTGCTGCAAAATAAATTATCACAAACTTTGTAGCTTGAAACAACAATATTTATTATCTTGCAGTTTCTGTGGGTCATAGTCACAGGCACAGCTTAGCTGGGGTTCTTGGTCTGAGAATCTCAGAAAGCTGTAATGAAGCTGTCAGAGCTGTAACTCATCTGAGTTTTGGGTCCTCTTCCAAGCTCAAGGATTGTTGGCAGAACTCTGTTTCTTATAAAGATATGAGTCCCCCAGCCCCTAGAAATTCCTATCATTCCCTGCCACGTGTCTCTCCCCACAACATGAGTTTGCTTCTAGGCCAACTGGAGAGTGTCTACTGCTACTTTGAGTCTCTTTTAAGGGCTCTTCTGATTAGGGCAGGTTCACCCAGAATAATCTCCCTTTTGATTAACTCCAGGTTAACTAATGAAGGACCTTAATTACATATGCAAAATCCTTTCATTTTTGCCATATAGTGTGCCCTAATCAAGAGAATGATATCTCACCATTTTTGCAGGTCCTACACTCAAGGGGAGGGGATTACAAAAGGATGTGGATCATTGGCAGTCTTCTTAAAATTTTGCCTACCACATCATCAATTTTAAATTGCAAATCTTTTTCCTATCTTCACTAATGAGAAATTTTGTAATACCTTTATAGTAATATCTAAGGCTTAGATGCTATCACAGTACTGTCTAATAGAATTATAATCCAAGCCATAAATGTGAACCACAAATGTAACTTTAAAACTTTTAATAGCCACATAAGAAAAAGTAAATAGAAACCAGTGGAATTAATTTTAATAATATATTTTACGTAACCAATATATCCAGAATATTATCAACATGTAATCAACCTAGAACATTATTAGAGAGATATTATACTTTTTTTTTTCATATTAAGTCTTTGAATATTACTTCTCAGTTTGGGCTAGCCACATTTGAAGTACTCAATGGCCACAGGTGGCTAGTGGTTGCTCTCTTAGAAGCATAAAGCTGTTACTTGCCTTTTCAGCAATATCCACCAGGTGTCACAATGAGTTTACGATCCAAACCAGAGGCACGAACACATTTCTTTCCTGATGACAATTGTTGGAATTCTATTTGTATTAACATATTTTTTATTTTCTGCATATTTGAAATTTCACTTAAAGTTTTTGGCTAAATAAGAAGTCAAACAATATGGAATTTATTACTTAAGCAAACAAGCCCAAATTCAAATTATTTGTATATCAGACCCACCATTCTTTACTTTTTCTGTAATCTCATCCTAGATGATCTTACTGGTGAGAGAGTAAATAATTACGAACTACATCCCCGTGCAATAGTTAATAACATAATAACAATTACTTTAAAGTTAGATCATTTCAAAGGCCCAAGAAATTTTCACAACCTCAAAAACAATGAAGTGGTGTTCTTTTTTCCTTTTTCAAATTGGTTAATAGAACATATTAAAAATAGAAAACTAAGGTTTTAGAGAGTGACAAAATGTTCTTTTATTTTCATACCATTACTGCAATTTACTAATTGCCAAGAAAGATTTCTACTTCTCACACACCAAAGGATTATGTGAACCCAGAAGGATTATGATGTTTCAGCTTATTAACAATTATGACTTTGAAAAGCAGAATCACTTAAGAATTTTAATTTAGCTTTGCAAGTTGTTATAAGATTCCTTTTTAAACGAAAGATAAATGGCTTTTGTTCTAATATTCAGTTGTTTTAAATTTTAGAGTCTTTTCTTCAAATATTTTCTAGGTGAAACTAAGTACATACATTCAGAGATTGAGGCATCTCAAATACTTTCTCCTTAACTTTTAGAAAAGCGTAATCAGTATTAATATTATTACTATTAAAAATATTTAGAGGCACCTGGGTGGCTCAGTCGGTTAAGTGTCTGACTTCAGCTCAGGTCATGATCTCACAGCTCCTGAGTTCAAGCCCTGCATCCGGCTCTGTGCTGACAGCTCAGAGCTTGGAGCCTGCTTCAGATTTTATGTCTTCCTCTGTTTCTGCTCCTCCACTGCTCATGCTCCGTCTCTCTGTCCTTCAAAAATAAATATACATTAAAATAAATTTAAAAAATATTTAAAAACAGAAACATGAAATCATGAATGCACAATCATGAATGCAATGAACAGATGATCAGAAGCTTTTTAAAAAAATTTTTTTTAATGTTTATTTATTTTTGGCAGAGAGAGAGACAGAGCATGAGCAGGGGAGGGGCAGAGAGAGACAGAGACACATGTCTGAAGCAGGCTCCAGGCTCTGAGCTGTCAGCACAGAGCTGGACGAGGGGCTCGAACCCACAGACCAGGTGATATCATGATCTGAGCCGAAGTTGGACGCTCAACTGACTGAGCCACCCAGGCGCCCCAATAATCAGAAGCTTTATACCAATAATTAAGCCTTCTCTTTGTCCTGTTAGTCTCAGTGGTATGATGTCCATAACCAATTCTAATTATATATGTATATAAACATGACATATTATGTAGAAACAATAATTATTTATCTCTTGATTCACATTATCAATTAGCTTCAGAAGAACTGAGTCAGACTTAGCATCTTACTAATACATTAAGGAGAAAAGTGACCAGACTTTTAGCCATAACTGTACGAGAAGGTAAAAGAGTCACCAAGTGGAGTTGTTCAAGTAATATTTTAAATGAAAACATAAAATTTAAGTTTAGAATAATGTATACTTTTTTTTTCTTTCTGTTTGGATAAACATCTTTGAACACATCCAGGAAAATTTAACCACATACATAAATGTTTTATAAGCCAATTTTTTAGGAAATAAGTACATAAAAATAATATTACAACTTGTCATTTCTTTCTTGAAGAAATTTTAGCAATGTGAAGGCTGAAGGCCTAATTTGTTTTTTTTTTAAAGCACAATGCTCAGACAGTCCAAGAGATGGCAGACAACATCTTTTGTAAAATAAACAAATTATGTTGCTATTTTATCATGGTAATTTTAATGTTTTTTTCTTTATTTTAATAACATCAACACTGAAGCAATCATTAAAAGAATACACATTGCTGAAATTCTAAATATGGATATCTCATTGTCCAAGTGGGCTTTAAAAAGATTCCTCAGAGTATTTTACAAGGCAAACTGAAAAATAGATTTCTCTTTCCTTTTTTTCTCTTGCCTACAGAGCAGTGGTTTCTGTCAGAATATTAACCTAGAATTACCTATAAAGAAGTAGGATTAAAGAATAAATTGTAGTATTAATGACTATTCCAGCGGTATTAAAAATTAAACACGTGAAATACTAATATTGTCATTTAGAAAGTATATCAGAACTGGGGTGCCTGGGTGGCTCAGTCGGTTAAGCTTCCGAATTCAGCTCAGGTCATGATCTCACAGTTTGTGAATTCAAGCCCCCTGTAGGATTCTGTGCTAAATAAACAGCTCATAGCCTAAAGTTGCTTCAGATTCTTTCTCTCTCCCTCTCTCTCTGCTCCTCCCCCACTCATGCTCTGTCTCTCTCACAAAATTAAATTTAAAAATGTTAAAAAAAATTAAAAATACTTTATATAAAAAAAGAAAGTATATCAGAACTGATAATTAAGTTTCCTCTAAATAACATATACTTTTTTTGTTAAATGCATAGTTAAAATTAACTGATTTCTATGGCAGGTGGGAAGGATTCTTCATAAAGCAAGAAAAGGATAAATACAGTGAAGATCTTATGTATTTGTTTTAAGAGGTTATTTTAACCTATAAATATATTACTTTGTGCAATATTAAACTGTTTTGTAATGAGATTTTACAGCATAAAGAAAGGCATTGCTTTCTTTTGGGTAATCAATTATAGCTATGGACCTAAGAAACCTAGCTTCTCTGAATTCCAAAATTCAAATAAGGAATTCTTTACCTCAGTGTATTAGTTTCTAATTCCTGTGCAACAATTTCCCACAGACTTAATGGCTTAAAAAAACACCCATTTATTAGCTCATAGTTCTATAGGTCAGAAGTCTGGGCACAGCTCAATGCAGTTTTCACTTCAGGGTGTTGGCTCAGCTGTGCCCTTATCTGGAGCTCACCTGGGTGTGGCAAGATTCAGTTTCTTGTGCTTGTAAGACTGAGATCCTCATTTCTTTGTTGATAGTCAGCCAGGGGCTGCTTTCAGCTCTTACAGGTCACCCAAAATCTTTGCTCTGTGGCCCCTGTATACTCAAATACAGCAAACAGAATCTCTCTCACATAAATCCCTTTCATGCTTTGAATCTCTTTTGCCAGGAAAGAACCCAGTGCCCTTTAAAGGCTCACCTGATTATGCCAGACCCACTGAGGATAATTTCCTTATCTTTAGGTCAGCTGACTTGGGATCTTAATTATATCTATAAAAGGCCATTGCATCAGCACCTAGATTAGTTTAGGATTGAACAGTTGAGAGAAGGTATGTGTGTACAGAAGGGGCTGTGAAACTTGATGGCCATTTTATTATTTATTTATTTATTTTTCCCACAGGTGAATCCTACCAAACATTTATTTAAAAAATTTTTAATTTAAATTCCATTATGTATGCATGTTACGTATGTATGTTAGTTAACATACAGTTTGATGGCCATTTTAGAATTCTGCCTTCCAGAACAGATTGCATTTAATGGGCTCAAAAGACCACCTTGTATAGAAAATACATAGAACTTTTTGCATTGGAGTAGTTAATTCACCACTAAAGAGGCTTTTTTACTTATTAGGTACTAATGGGCCACTTATTTCTTAGGTATATTTATTTATACAAATGACTCATCAAAGAAAAGACTGACAACAAAGTTATCTGGAACAACCCATAGAAGTATCTTAAGAAATAGGGAAGCTGAGGCTTTGAGATCCCAAAACTTTCAGATAACCAGATTATTATTATTTTTGTTTCTGGAACCACTTCTGACATTTTGGAAATCTATTTTTATCCTTCCCCCTCCCCCCTAAAAAAAACCCCACAACTTCTCCAGTACTTCTCTTTTACAGTAAGATTTGGGAACAACTGTCTCAGAGGAACTATTTACCTTGTTCAAAGCCCTTGTTATGTAGTGGCACAGCCACACCTAAAACTTTGTTTCCCGGATGTTCATGTCTAATTCTTCTCACACTGCCTTCCATGCCTGGTCTCTTATTGGTGGGGCCAGATAAAGGAGACACAAACTATAACCCTTGAAAAATTGCTATAAAAAGATACTGAAAGTGTGATGAACTGTCAAGATTGCCTGTTTTGGGTGTATTTTTACTGGAGAGTTTCCGAATGAGGATTCTGTATCACCTATCTAATACCACAATAATGTTGCGAAATAAGCAAACACAAAACCTCAGTGACATAAAAAAATATACCTATTTTTTTGTGGGTAGGCTGGTCTGGTCTGCTGATCTGGGCTGGTCTGACTGATGTCTGAGCTACCTCTTGGGTCTGTGGTCAGTTGATTGGTCTACTGGAGACCCGTTGTCCTATCATTGCCTTGTTTGAGATGACTCAGCTCTGTTTCTTGTGGTGATTCATCCTAATTGGGCTTATTCTAATAGTGATGGCAAAGTTCCAAGAGATAGTGGAAGTATACAAGAACTCTTGGATCTTAGGGTTGAAACTGGGATGTTATCATTTCTACATGTGAATTGACCAGAGGTTTTTTTTTTTTAAGTTTATTTGTTTATTTTGAGAGAGAGAGAGAGAGAGAGAGAGAGGTGGGGAGGGGCAGAGAGAGAGAGAGAGGGAGAGGAAGAGAGAACTCCAAGAAGGCTCTGCACTGTCAGCACAGAGCCGAACATGGGGCTTGATCTCATGAACCATGAGATTGTGACTTTAGCTGAAACCAAGATTTGAACACTTAACCTAGATGCCATCTAGGTGCCCTTAATTGGCCAGGTTTTAAGTGATGGGAAAATAGACTCCTTGCAGAGAACTGCGATAAAATCATGTTCCAAAGGGTATGGATATAGGGAGAAGTGGAGAAATGGGGCCACTTTTTGCAATCAATCTACTAGAAATGTCATAGCCTATATTGACTGGTTTTAGGGGTTCCTTAAAGACTGAATTTTGCAATGTGGCCACAAATTCATACATCTTTTCATACTGTTAGAATTCAGCTATCATGAACCTAAGTTTTCTTCTGAGGGGAACTATTTGTAATTCTTTTGAGAAACATTAGAGGTGTTGATTACAGTACTGGAAGACTCCAAAACATGAGATTTACTTTTTGAGAATTTGAGTGATATATGCACATAATAAGAATAAGAATAAGAAAATCTTCAACAAAAAAATCAGTACTTTGCCTCTTCACCCTTTCCCACTGTCAGCTGAGATTCATGTCCTATAGGTTTGTCAACACGGGAGAGATGTGCATTTTATCTAATATGCAGAAACCAACAAAGAGAGTTAAGAAAAATAAAGAAATGAGAATATGTTCCAAATAAAAGAACAAAATAAACATCCAGAAACCACTCTTAATGAGATGGAGATAATTGATTTACCCTATAGCTCAAAATAATGAACATAAATTTACTTACTTTAGCAATCAATAAGCAAAGGGAGAATTTAGACAAAAAGAAAATACGAAAAACTACCACATCGAAATCATAGAGGTGAAGAATAATTGTATTTTAATAAAGCAAAAAGTTGAATAGAGGAATTTAACAAAATGCTAGATGAATCAGAAGACAAGATCAGCAAATTTAAAGACAGGGCAGTAGGGGCACCTGGGTGGCTCAGTGGGCTAACTGGGTGGCTCAGGTGGGGAGCCTGAGTGGCTCAATTGGTTAAGTGTCCGACTTTGGCCTAGGTCATGATCTCATGGTTCATGAGTTTGAGCCCCGTGTTGGGCTCTGTGCTGACAGCTAAGAGCCTGGAGCCTGCTTTGGATTCTGCCTCTGTCTCTCTCTGCCTTTCCCCCACTCTCTCTCTCTCTCTGTCTCTCTCAAAAATTAATAAACATTAAAAAAATTAGAAAAAATAAAGACAGGGCAATGCATATCATTTAATCAGAGAAACAAAGAAGAAAAAAAAGAATGAAAAAGAGTGAAGTTGGCTCAAGGAACCTAAGTATATTTATGTACATAAATATAAACAATATAAGGGTACAAGGAGTAGAGAGGAAAAGGAGCAGAACACTTATTCACAGAAATAATGGCTGAAAACTTCCTTAACTTGGGGAAGAAACAGACATCCATATACAGGAAGCCTCAGGAGTTCCAAAAAATGTGAATCCAAAGAGACCCACACCAAGATGCATTGAAATAAAATTATCAAAAGTTTAAGATAAGGAGAGAATCTTATGAGCAGCAAGAGAAACTTGTTACAAACAAGGGAACCCCCATAAGACTATCAACAGGTTTTCAGCAGAAACCTTGTAGGCCAGAGGGAGTGTAATGATATATTTAATGTGTTGAAGGGAAAACACTACCAACCAAGAATACTCTGCCTGGAAAAGCTGTCCATCAGAGTTGAAGGAAAGATAGAGAATTTCCAGACAAACAGAAGTTAAAGAAGTTCATCACCATTAGACTGGCCTTGCAGGAAATGTTAAAGGGAATTTTTCAAGCTGAAATGAAAGGACACTAATTAGTAACATGAAAACATAAAAGTATGAAACTCATTGTTAAAGTAAATATATAGTCAAATTTAGAATACTCTAATATTGTAATGGTGGTGAGTAATTCACTTATAGCTCAGGTATGAAGGTTAAAAGAAAGAAGTATTAAAGATATCTATAACAATAATAATTTGTTAATGGATACACAATATAAAGCACATATAAATTATAATATCAAAAACCAAAAATGAAAACATAAAATGGGGATAAAGTATAAAATGTAGAACATTTGTATGCATTTGCAGTTGTTGTCACATGAAAATAGACTTAAAATAGGCTGCTAAAATGTTCCATATATTTGGGGTATGTGGGTGGCTCAGTCAGTTAAATGCGGGACTCTTGGTTTTGGCTCAAGTCATGATCTCGTGGTTTGTGGGTTTAAACCCTGAGTCAGGCTCTGTGCTGACAGGGCAGAGCCTGCTTGGAATTCTCTCTCTCTCCCTCTCTCTCTGTTCCTCCCCCACTCATGCTGTTTCTCTCAAAGTAATTAAAATATTTTAAAAATGTACCACATATTTGATAAGGGGTTGATATTAAAAATATATGAAGAACTCATACAACTCAACAGCAAAAAACTCAAATAAAGGACCCAAAGGACCCAAATAGACATTTTTCCAAAATAGACATACAAATGGTCAACAAATATATGGAAAGGTGCTCAACATCACTCACCATCCAGGAAATACAAATCAAAACCACAACAAGATATCGCTTCACACTTGTTAGAATGACTATTATCAAAGAGGCAAGCAATAACAAGTGTTGTTGTGGATGTGGAGAAAAGGGAATCCTTGTAGACTGTTGGTGAGAATGTGAACTGATGCAGCCACTATGAAGAATGGTATGGAGGTTCCACAGAAAGTTAAAAATAGAACTATCATGGGGGCACCTGGGTGACTTAGTCTATTAAGCCATCTGACTTTTGGTTTCAGCTCAGGTCATGATCTCACAGTTCATGAGTTCAAGCCCATGTGGTACTCTGTGCTGACAGCATGGAGACTACTTAGGATTTTCCCTCTCCCTTACTCTCTGCCCCTGCCCTGCTCTCTGTCTCTTAAGATAAATAAAACTGATTCAGCAATCCCAATTCTGGGTATATAACCAAAGTAAATTAAATCACTATGTTGAAGAGATGTCTCCACCTCCATGTTCATTACAGCATTATTTATGATAGCTAAGACATGGAAAGCACCTAAGTGGTCATTGACAGATGAATGGATAAAGAATAATGAAATACTACTCACCTTTAAAAAGAAACAAATTCTTTCTTTCTTTCTTTCTTTCTTTCTTTCTTTCTTTTTCTTTGTTATTGTATGTAACAACATGCATGCAACAGGACCATATTATGCTAAGTGAAATAAGCCAGACAAAGAGAAATACTACATAGTATTACTTTATGTGAAATCTTAAAAACAAAAAAAAGTCAAACTCATAGAAATAGAGTAGAATGATGGTTGCCAGGACCTGGGGAGTAGGGAAATAGGAAGAGGCTGTTAAAAAGGTATGAACTTTACAACTGAAAAGGTTGCTAAGACAGTAATTTAAATGGTCATACACACACACACACACACACACACACACACAAAGAAAGAAAGAAAAAGGTAAATATGTGAGGTGATGGATGTGTTAATTAACTCAATGATGGGAATCCTTTCACAATGTATATTTGTGACTAAAACCTTGATAAAACTAGAAAAAAATTTAACTCGTACGTAGTCCTCCTCCTGTCACCTTTGCTCATTTTTTAAAATGTTTATTTATTTTTGAGAGAGAGAGTGTGTGTGTGAGAAGAGGAGGGGCAGAGAGAGAGGGGGACAGAGGATCCAAAGTGGGCTCTGCACTGTCAGCACAGAGCCTGATGTGGGGCTCAAACTCACAAACTGTGAGATCATGACCTGAGCTAAGGTTGGACATTTTAACTGACTGAGCCACCCAGGTACCCCTCTTTGTTCTTTTCTAATATTAAACTATTTTTGTCTTTTTAATTATCTTATAATTTTAAATATCATACAAGGCTTCATCAATGGTTTTAGAAAGATACTATTGATAATAATCTAATTTAAATATTTTAAGTGTGTATCATCTATATTATGTTGTCTATCATATGTTAATTACATTCATATCATTTCATTTGATCTTCATAACAACTCTAGAAAGTATTTTTAGCTTAATTTTACAGATGAGAAAACAGGATCAGAGATAAGTAACTTTCTTAAAGTCACACAAATAGTAAGTAGTAGAGCATTATTTAAAGCTCCTTAACCTAATTCAGAGTTATTTTGAATATATCGTTCTTTATCACCTCATCTCTACATCTATAAGAAATCAGATTCTGTAATAGCTTATCTTCTGCCACATTTCCCCCATAATCTCATCAATGAGAAGGTCAAAAGAGACTAATGGGAATTGCTATCTGTGGTTAATTCTAAATAAGAAAGGATTGATGATGTGGAACTGATGTGTAACTTGAGAGAAAAGTCTATGGGATGATGAGCATAGTCAAGTGTAGATCGTGGATTTTTGAAAAGAAAATTTCAAAAATTTCAGAAAAAAAAGGTAGGCATAGAACCATGGTTGGAGACTTGGCTTGAGATGGCTGGGAAGTTTGAAGTAAATGCAGAATGTACATACAATATGTTCTACTGATGGGGAACCTGGGTGGCTCAGTTTGTTAAGCGTACAACTTCAGCTCAGGTCATGATCTCACAGTTCATGGGTTTGAGCCCTGCGTCTGGCCCTAGGTTCCATGCTAAAAGTGAGGAGCCTGCTTGGGATTCTCTCTCTCCCCCCCCTCCCCTGCCCCTCTCTGCATGTTTGTGCTCTCTTGCTCTCTCTCCCAAAATAAATAAATAAACTTAAAAAAAATTATCTGCTGATAATGATAGGGAGCTGCAATGGAATAAACCAATGTGCATAAAATGTTGAAGGGAGACTTTAAAGGCTATGCATAGAAGATGGGAAGAAAATGAACATCAAGGGAGGTATGGGTTTATAAAGTGGTAATTAGGAAGACTAAATTCATTATAAATTCACTTTTTGAAATATGCTACAAATAATTAAAAATAGAGTTAAAGCATATTTTGAGGCAAGAAGAAGGAGAGGGAGAATAAAGTAAAGGGAGCCTTGCTGTTTGGAGTAGCTGGTGTGGTGTTAACAGATGTTAGGACATCTTGCTCCTATTTTATCTATTAAAAGGGAAAGGTCTTGAAGCAAACAGAATTAAGAAGAAATTTAAAACTGGTAATAAGAAATTAAAAGTATAGTCACTTCAATGAATTCATCTTTTGGATCTGATTGATTTGTATTAAAAAAATACATGAACAGTACTTCTCATATATGTGATCAAAGGACTGTCAGAAACTTTTAAGAAATGGTGAAGAACATGTGAAGTAACAAAACTTAGATAAGCAACTTTGATTTTTAAGATAAGCAACTAGACGTAAACAATTTTGATTTTCAGGTAGGGAAAAAGTGAATCCCAGAAATTAGTCTGATAAATGGAATCTTAGCAAAATGTTGAAGGAAGTGTTAACCAACTCATGAAGAGAAAGCGTATTCGTGCCAAGATAATTCATGCCAAATTAGTCTTTCTTCTGTTCCCCTCACTTGCTTTTCCATACTGAAAAATGATATTCCTCGATGCAAAATGCACAGTGATATAAAAGGATCTTGACAAAGTCAAAACTGTTCCTTCCATTACTGAAAAAACAGAAATAACATAAAAAGTGTAAGGTTTTGATTATATATAACAATGATAATCATCTTTAAGTTTAATTTGGATGCAGCCTAATGATCACACATTATTATCATGGACTCTTTTCTGAGGAGAGGCAGTTTTTCGAAATAATAATCACTTAATGATATTTGTGCTTTTGTCTTATGTTGATTCATTTATTCAACAGACCTTTATTATTAAATCCCCTTCCTAGGTTTCAGACTGTGCTATAAACTCAGGATTAAAAGATAGATAGAGGGACGCGTGGGTGGCTCAGTCAGTTGGGTGGCCAACTTTGGCTCAGGTGGTGATCTTACGGTTCATGGGTTTGAGCCCCAGTATGGGGCTCTGTGCTGACAGCTCAGAGCCTGGAGCCTGCTTCGGATTCTGTGTCTTCCTCTCTCTCTGCCCCTCCCCTGCTAGCACTCTGTTTGTCTGTCTCTTTCTCTCTCAAAAATAAATAAACATTAAAAAAAATAAAAAAAAAAAGGTGAATAGAGCCCACACCTTGAAGGTTCACTATCTAGTGATGGGGATAAAACATAAACAATTATGGCAACATTCATATAATTAATATAATATATTAATATATAATATAATTCATATATTATAATTCATATAATATAATTCATATAACATATTAATAAAATATTTATATGATAAATATAATAAAACTTATAAGAGTCAATGGGAATACAGAAGAGGCAAAAATTAACTTTGTCTCTACTAATAATTCCAGGATTTTAGAAAAGAAAATATCAGAAAGTTTGGGAAAAAAGATAGGCATGAAACCATGTGGGAACATTTATGTTGAATCTTGAAGCACTAATGGTAAAAGAAAAACTAAATTTCAGGAAAAAAGACTTGGCTATAAACAGTCATATCTTGAGACAGACTGTCTTTAGGCATCTACTAAGTGGCTTAGTATTCCTAGAAAATAATGTGCATACAAGGGAGAAGGATAATGGAAGTTGCAAGGGGAGAACAGGTAACAATCAGTATTAATGGACATCTGACATTAAACATTTTAACAGGTTGGTGAGCTAGAGAAATAATAATGGTCAGATAAAATTATCATCTTTGAAGGCAAGCTAGTAGAAAGGTCTTGGACACTAAAGATCTTATTTTCTAAGAAATAAGGAGCTATTGAAGAATTTTAAGCAGAGGAAAAATATCATTTGATTCTTTCACAAAAATATCACTCTGATAGCAGAAAAGAGGTTGAATTTGAGGAGGCCAAAGTGGGAGGTAGGGAGGCTACTAAACTTTGCATAAGAATTGAATTGAATTAAATCAGTTGAAGGTGTATATAAAAAAGGAAGGGCTGAATTTAGTTTGGAAAATCCACTGTTTTTATTATTAACTACTTGGAAATTATATACAATGGAGAGGAAGGAATCTAAGATACCTACGAGGATCCTGAGTCAAGTGACTAGTTAGATGGCAATGTCATTAACCAGGTAGGATACATAAAAGAGAATCTTATTATTTTTAAGTAAGCTCTACATGTGATGGGGGGCTCGAACTCATGACCTTGAGATCAAAAGTGGCATGCTCCACTGAGCCAGCCGGGTTCCCCAAAGAGAATTTTAGTTTTGAAATAAAATATTTGTTTTGAAAATGTTGAATTTGAGATATTTGTGGGAATTCAGAAGGAATTCTGAATTCAGGATTCAGAATTCAGAAGGAATGCTCAGCACTGGAAGATACAGGTCTGGAACCTAGTATAGACTTGGAAATTGTCACTGTGTAGTGGTTTTTCAAACCTGAAACACTTTACTCTCTAGAGGCTTTGTAGAATGATATACAAATCAAAGTTAGAATCAAGAGGAGTGTGTTCATTTGCTTGGCAATGATATCCTAATGTTTGATATAAACGCTTTACATATGCATGTTGCATTCTCGATCTGTGCTTCTTTTTCCTTAATATGGAGCTAAAAATCAATTTGAATTGTATCCAAATGTGAATAACATCATCTTTGTTTTAAGACCTATTTTATAACTATAACTTGAAAAGTGAACTCTAGATATTTGTGGATAAAAGTTATATAACTTTTTGTCTTAATTTGATTAAAAAACATCTTATCGTAACCTGTAAGGTCTTAATACCCTAACAGTAGTGTACATATAAAGCATAAAACTGTTTCCAAGAGTACTATTTCAAATTATTTTTATGTAAGTTTATTTAACAAATAACCTCATGTTGTTAAAGAGTATAGTTGGTAGATACTTGCATTTATTTTCTTCTTAAAAATACCTGTTACCTTGTAGGCCAGGTTTAATAAATGCCTTTTCTCCAGCTTCCATGTAGCCCTAAGTATCATTTTATTGTAGCACTTATATTATTACATTGAAATCCTCTTTTTACATCAAACACCCTCCTCCTCCCTCAGCCCCACCCTGGACTATGAAATAGTCTATAATGATAGCTTTCAAATCTTTTTGCCTTCAACCATATAGTAAGAAATACCTTTTATGTGAATTACCTATAAAACTGAAATTAAATTTCATGAAACAATATTTATATTTACTAAAAGAAATGTACTCTGATATTTTGCATTCTGTTCTATTTCTTCAGAAACATTGGTACAACCCAATACATTGATTTAACAAATCTCTAATTGATCTCAAGCTGTGATTTGAAAAAGAATTACTCCAAGTCATGTCTTCCTGAGGCTCATATCACCGATGTTTAGCATAGGCTTTGGCACTGTTGGTTGAATATAGACCTATGGAAATATTTTAGGCAGTACTGCAGATATAAATTCTAATATGGGGGGAAAGATGCTGCTTCCACCATGCTCAGAATAGGATTTTCTAGATTCACATTTTAAGAGGTAGTATATGCCACAAACCATGAATTGTGTTAAAAAATAAAAGGCCGTAAAGTCTTATTGCATTGCATTTTTGTGATTCTCCTGTTACCAGTGTGTCTTATCCACACGCACCCAAAGGTAACATACTGACGGAGTCTCAACTAGAACAAGCATTTCTGAGCTTTCAGTAGGCAGCTCTAGTGTATTAAAAGCTTTGTCACTTTCAACATGGAAAAAACATAAAAGCTGAATGATTAGAGCATATGAGGGAGCTCAATTTTTTTATTTAATATTATTAAATGTGAGGAAAAGTTATACATTTAAAATCACTATGCAGAGATAAGCTAATAAATTAAGAGAATATTATCCTTTTTCAGAATGAATAACACAGTCTTAAAAACCTGATGAAATGTTGGATAAATATAAAACAATATTTGTATTTATATTCATAGTATTTTTGTGAACTTGATTATACATAGGTAAATGAATAATATAAGAATTTATTATGGAATTCATAATACAGACATTTACATTTAAACATATTCTTTCTATTGGCCTCCTTTACTCTCTGCTCACTTTCACAGTTAAAATTCTTAATTTCAATCTGCTTCAGTCAAACTTTGTCCCAGTTGTACCATTGAAAATGTCTTTGCTTCAATTATCAGTGACCCTATCAATGCCCATTTCAAAGACACTTAGGACCTTATCATTCTTCCCAAATCTGTTCAATTTGATACTTGGTCAGTCTTGAAATTTTCTTCTTCCTTGGCTTCTTTGACACCATTCTTTTCCAGTTTTCCTTCTGCTTTTTATTGGTTGCTCCTCAGTTTTCTCTCCAGGTTCTTCCCACTTGCACCTTCAATGTTTGTATCTTATTTTAAATAGTCTCCATGGTAAACCTCATCCAGCTTCAAACACAGCTGGAACTCATATAACTTCTAAATCTGTATCATCAGGGCAAGTATCTATCTCTTCTGAAATGCAGCGCATATATCTATCAAATTGCCTCCTAAATATAATTCCTATCCAGGCATCTTGAAGTCTCATTAAATTCTACCTATCTGAAAAAGAATGATCTCCCTCTCCTTGTTCCTCACTCCAACTTGAACAAGTCTGCTGCTTATATATATCCTACTTTAACTGTCATAGATTTTCCCTCTTGCATCACTGCTATCCGATTATTGACAAAGGCTAGTTTTTTAAGATATTAAATATTTCTTGAATACTTCCACACATTTGTTTCTTTTCTTTTCTCCCCCCTCTCCCCCACATCTTTATTTCTATATTGTCCATATTAGCTAGTGTGGTCAGGAAAACAGAAACCATATTAGGTAGAAGGTATATGATGCAGGAAATTAGATACAACACTGTTGGAAGTTTGAGAGAAGGAAGATGAGAAGACAGTGTTTCTGACATTTAAGAAATTCAGAAATGCAGGAATCACGGGGAAGTTGGTGCTGATGATCTCAACTTCATACAGCCCTAAAGCAAGTCATAAGAGCTCTGCCCTCATTGTAGACCTTGACTCATCCTGAACATCCTTTGACTTTGCAGGGTTAGTTTGTGTACATTTAGAAGTGGTATCTCTCTGAGGACTTTATCTGGGTGTAGGGGCATATACTGCTGTGGGGAAGGCCAAAGTTGCCAGGGAGTGAATGCCTTGAGTGAGAAGTGGCCTCCTTTCCTTAAGTGTCAATATGAAATTCTGAAATATGTTCTATATAGTCTCTTAGAGGGTCTGAAAGACTGAGCCCCAGTTGACTACAGTGTAATCCACAGGTCAATGCCCTTTTATTGGCGTTATTCCCTTCTTTGTTTTACTTTCATATTCCTGCTTCTGGATCAACTCCAAAACAAGCTATTTGTACTCAAAGTCTTGCTCATGGTTTGAGACACATATTTCATGTGTTGCATCTGGAGGAGAACAATGCTTCTCTTTCTCTTCAGCCTTCCACATTTTATGAATGCTTCTCTTTGACAGAACTTAAACCAGAAAATTGCTTGCAAAGAAGTCTGGGAAATGTAGTTGCTAGGCTTTTACTCCTTGTGGTACTGGGGGATATTTGTTTAGAAGGAAAAGGATGATGTTGAATGTCTTTGATCAATATTCATGGTACTACTACTGTATGTTTATAAATATAATACATATTAGAGATGCCTAGGTGGCTCGTTTGGTTAAGAGTTTGATTTGATTTTGGCTCAGCTCATGATCTCATGGATATCAAGCCCCATGTCAAGCTCCATCATGGTCATGGAGCCTGTTTAGAATTCCCTCCTTCCCTCTCCCTCTGCACTCTCCCCCACTTGCACTCTCTCTTTCTTGCCAAAAAAAGAATAAAAAAATATAATACATATTATATTCATATGGCCCTTGAGCTTATATATTATTCTGTTGAGTATCAACACACACTATCTAGCATGGTCTACATCATCCAAATTTGAACTATACATATTTAGGCAATAGGAACTATATTTTGCAGCATAATGCAACTATATCTTGTATATAAAGAAGTACTCACTATCTCCTCAAAAAGAGAAGGCAGCAAATATTTCTTATGGATGTTAATTTCTCTTCTACCTTACTCAAAATCTCATTAAGATATCCTGTAAACTAAATGCTAAATTGAAACATTCCATTTTGTTAGATGTTAATCCTTAAAAAGGTCTACAAGGTCTTACGTATTCTTTTCCTAACCCAATTTTCCATTCTCGTCACCTACTGTGCTTTCTCTCTCACTTCCTGCTTCAGCCACCTAAGTCTTTGTTGAGGCTGCTGTATTTCCCAAGGTTGCTTCCAACACAGGTATTGTATATATTCTTCCTGATGTTCCAAATGAATGCAAACATCTTCACCTAATTAGCTCATACTCATTTTTCAGATCTTAACCCAAATGATTATTTTCTCAGGAAGTTTCCTCTGACTTTGTGATTAAGCCAAAGTCCTTTAGTGTGTGTGTATGTGTGTGTGCACATATGTATGTACCCCCGCCCCACATATATATACATAAAGCATATATAATATTTTATTGATATGTTTTCCCAATGATGGTGTTTGTGCCATGATGGCACAACAATTTATTTTGCTACTTTTTCTCACCATTATACCCCTAACACCTAGAATAGTGCCTGGCACATGTAAGACTCTCAAAATATTTTTTTTTATGAATGAAAGCAAAAGATTGCTTCTGAAGTGAGAATTAAAGATTACTGATATTTGTATCATAAACTCTATCATGTTATTATTACATATTATGTTCTTTTTAGAATTCTTTGCTTCCCAAGCAATGTTAGTTATTACACTTAGTAACTTCAGGAAGGATAGTTTTACAAGTTCATTATCTCTCAGTTATGACTTCTTTAAAAAATTTTTATTTTGGGTAGGGGGGAAAATTTTATTTATATGTTTTAAAGTTTATTTATTTTGAGAGAGAGTGAGAGAGCTAGCAGAGGGAGGTGCAGAGAGAGAGAAGAGAGAGAGAATCCCAAACAGGGGCTGTGTTGTTAGCACAGAGCCTGATGCAGGGTTCGATCCTACAAAGGGTGAGATTGTGACCTGAGCCAAAATCAATAGTTAGATGCTTAACTGACTGAGCCACCCAGGCACCCATCTCTCTCTCTCTATCTCTTTTATTAAGATTTTAAGTAATCTCTATATCCAATATGGGCTCAAATTCACAACCTTGAGATTAAGAGTCATATGCTCTACCAGCTGAGGCAGCCAGACGCCCCTCTTAGTTATTTCTAAATTGTTGCTTTTATCAATTTAAGGTTAAAAAATACAAACTATGATGTCATTTTATTAGTAACTGCTAATTACTAGTAATTAGTAATTACATTTTATTAGTAACATTTAGCAGCAACTTTGGGCTGCTCATATAATTCAACAGTATGCAGCAATAGACTTAGAAACTTTAAGGTACAGATGGTTTCTAGTTTAAAAGAATTCATTTATAGCTCTCTTATAAAAGAAAATTAAAATATAATGCTCCCAAAATTTGTTTGTAAATCAAGAGTCAGGAATATTGGCTGTGGGTCATGTCCCAGTAAAACTGGCTTCATTCATTATATTTGAGAGCTATTTCAATAGCTTAAGCTATTTAAGGGCTAAAGTTGTGTATCATTCATCTTTGTATCCCCAAACCTAGCACAAGTCTGGGCATTTACTATGTCAAATTTCAAAGGCTAGTCCAAGTTCATGGATTGACACACATGATGAATCTAATTTGTCTACTCTTTGATTTTCTGCTGAACTAGCAATCAAGAATGCAAAGGTTTCATACCACCAAAAGGATATGGTTCCTTTAAATTTCCAGTTTTCATGGAGATGTGTCCTTAGTTTAATGATCAATGTAATACCCAAAGTGTAAGAGTGTAGATAAGAAACTGTGAGGGAGAGGCTACATCAGGTAGGGAAGTGGCCAGGCCAACAGTCAATGTTCTACCTATTGCTTTGTGAGGTAATACCTTGCTACATACTCAGGTTCTGTTTCTTCTTGTGTCAGGCCAACCTATAGCATACCATGCTTTCCTTGAAATTCATACAAGGTATAGTTTGTATGACTGAAAAGATTTGGGAAATTTTTTGTGCAATTTCAATAATTAGAAAAGGGCACTTCAGAAAGAGATGACAAGGATCTATCATAATTTCAGCGTGACGTTGGACTGAAAATATAATATACATTAGTGGAACAGTTCTATCTTAACCCAAGGTGGAGCAGCTCTATTGAGTCTTTACATAAATTTTCTTTGGTGCCAATAGAGTGTCATGTGGATAAAAATATATATATTTGATTCTTTTAGATGAACAGCATTTTGTTTTATTATTAATATTTTTTATTTAAGGAATCTGTACATCCAATGTCAGGTTCGAACTCACGACTCTGATCAAGGGTCACATGTTTTTCTGACTGAGCCAGCTAGGTGCCCCTAGGTGTGCTTGTTTGTTTGTTTGTTTCCCTTAAAGTAAACTCTGTGCCCAATGTGAGGCTTGAACTCATACTCCAAGATCAGGAATCCATGTTCTACCTACTGAGTCATCCAGGGGCCCCTGATTTTTAGTTTTATTTTAATGTTCTATATTGTTGTTGTTGTTGTTGTTTTTATATAGAGAGATAAAGATCATGAATGGGGCAGAGGAGTAGATTGAGAGAAAGAGAGAAAGAGAGAGAAAGAGAGAGAGTCTCAAGAAGGTTCCATGCTCGGTGCACAACCTAACACAAGGCTCGATCCCCCATGACCCTGGGATCATGACCTGAGCTGAAATCAAGACCCTCAATTGACTGAGCCACCCAGATGGGGTTCTTATGATATACAAGAAAATTGATAAAGGTATGTAGTTTATTTTGCCTTTTGGGTAAAACTTTAAGACATCGTATTTAAAGAAAGAAAAAATTGACATTTGTAACTATCCTCAGTGCTCCTCCAAAAAATGGTCTGGTCTAGAAGTGAGAGTTAATGTTTTCAGCAACTTTTGATAAATCCTTTATTTTTAAAAATATCCACTGAAGAAGACTCTTCAGTAGTCATTATATACAACCTTTTATATTTGAACCTCTATATAGTGAAGAAAACCTAGAGAATATATTTGCAGTGTTGGAGCAAACATTTCTTGGACAAGACATAGAAAGCACAAGTCATAAAAGGATAGGATAATAAGTTAGACTTCATAAAAATGGAAAATGTCTGCTTATCAAAAATACCATTAGGAAAGTGATGTGAAAGTGAAGTGAATAGGCATTCATAAATTTGAGAAAATATGTGCAATATTTACATTTAAAAAAGGACTTTTATCAGGATATATAAAGAATTCCCAAAACCCAATAATAGCTTTTGTGTTTAGATCTATCATCCTTCTTGAAGTAATATTTGAGTACTGTGAGAGATGCATTTGAAGTTAGTTTTTTCCATATGAATATCCGGTTGTTCTAATACCTTTTGTTGAAAGAACTTTTCTTTCTCCACTGAATTACTTTGATGTCTGTAAAAATCAATTGACCATATAACCACATGTCTATTTCTAGACTCTCTATTTTATTCCATTGGTCTATTTGTCTACCTTAAGCCAACACCACAGTGTCTTGATTACTGTAACTTTTGTAGTAAGCTTTGAAATCAGATAACGTGAATCTTTCAACTTTGTTCTTATTTTTCAAGATCATTTGGCTATTCTGCATCCATTTCACTTTTATATAAATTTTACAAAGAGTTTTGTCAATTTTAACAAAAAGGAGACTGCTGTGCTCTGCCTGGGCTCCACATCATTTTACAGTGGTTTGGAAACTGCCTCCAGACCAAAGTCCAGGCATTGTGGGACTCATCTCAGAAGTTTCCTTTGTCTCATAGATTACTGTTCTATGCTACATGTCACCAAAAATGTATCATCTGATGCTTCATCGATTTTGTTCAGTTTTACAATTGTTTAAATAGGGTTATTTAGTCTAGTACCAATTACTTAGTCATGGCTGGAAGCAGAAATTTTAGGTAGAATGTTAACCTAGAATTCCACACAAAAATAGGAGAATATTATATGGGAAAGACCATTCTTATTTTCTAATTACAACAGTGCAAAACTGCAGATTAGAATATAAGATGTACTACTATGTAAACAGATAAATACTTTATATATAAGTTTAAAAATATTAAGTGAACTTTTTGGTTGAACAAACTGATATTGTTTTGCATGATTAAGATTTTATTTTTTGTTTGCTGACCATTTGAATAAGTTAAATAATTTCTCTTTAATTTGATAATTAATGAAAGTAAACAATTTTTTCCTTTCAGAAACTTTGGAAATAAGTGTGGTATTTTGGTTAAAAGTCTACTTTGAGTTTGCTTCAAATACATGCTGTTTTTTTTTTTTTTTCTTTCTGGTGTTGTATTTAACACCAATGACAGCAGGCATTTATTTAATGAATCCACTAATTTGAGTATGTAGCAGATAGGCCAGCTGGATTATAGTTTGTGTTTTACTTGTGTAAACATGAGGGTATGTCTCCTACTTGGGACAAAAATTTCATTCCATTGTTTGAAGCCAGGAAATTAGATGCTTCTGTACATCATTTATAATTCTGTAATTTGGACATTAAGTGTGTGGAGTTCTCTGGGATTTGTCACTACTTAAGTTTTAATTGTATTATTTGTATCATTACATTGAATGTACTTAATGGTGCTAAAAACACAAACTTACAAACACAAAAGAGTTATGATGAGCTATCAAACATTAAGAGGTTGGTTAAAGTAGCACTGATTTGGCTTGAAGTATGATCAAAAGATGTCATTTGATGGTTCCTAAAGAGATGGTAGTGAAGTCAACTTAGGAAAATCATGAAATTTAAATGTTATTAGAATAACTCAACTTGAATTATAATTGCACATCCAGTTATTAGATAATCCAGAACTTTCTATGTGCCATGAAAAGATGATCTTGAGATTCTAATGATCATTTTATTATTCATTTAGTTTTGACTGTCATATAGGAATCCAACCCAAGTGTCAGTGTTAAGGCTTTAACCCTTTTCTTCTCTTCCTTAACTCCCATATAGTACTGATGAGGGAGCATAAGATAAGCTGAGGGCAAAGTACAGGCAAGCACACTCTCCACCCCCAGGTAGGATATGTGTGATATTCCTCAGGCATTCTTGGCTGCCCAAGAACAAAAGAAAGGACAGAAAACAAATTATTAAAGTGATAGAGTCTATAACAGTTTACAAATATCTTAGTACAATTACAAAAAAAAAAAAAAAAAAAAAAAGGGCAATCTTATCAATAGCCTAAAGTCCAGGAACTCCCTACTATCTAAATGTTAATGCTTTGCTAGAGGGAAAAACAACTTTGGCTTGACAATAGCTAGGCCTCCAGTAATCTGTGAGTCTTTAGCATATGGAAAATCCCTTTAAGAAACTTCTTCTTGACTTTACTTCCCCCAACTCCATACTATATAACCAGTCACTCTTCACAACCCCAGTGCTTTAATAAAATCACCTTTTTAAACCAAAGATGTCTTCAAGAATTCTTTCTTAGCTGTCAGCTCCAAACCCCACTATCACCCCCAAACCCCATCAGTACTAAAAAAAAAAAAACCTGCAAGCCCCTTTTTATATCATTTGCTTAAACAATTTTATGTCCCTATGCATCTAAGTGTTCACTAGAGCAATGAAATGGAGGAAAGAAGGAAGAATGGGTTGAGGAGACAATTTGAAAGTAAAATAAATAGGACCTTGTGACCAATTCAATGTTGAGGGAAAAAGTGAGAAGGAGAGAGGAGAAATAGTTCAAACTTTCATTAATTTATTCATTCATTTATTTAACAACCTAGATTAAATTCCTAATTTAGCATGTGTAAATGCTGAATAAAATAAAATGCAGAATAAAAGATGACTAAGACAAGATTCCTTTCCCTAGGAAGTAAAAATACATCCAGTGATTGCCACACAATGTAATACATTATGTTTTAATACTCTACTACTGGTGTATCTCGTGTACTGAGGGAAGACAGATGCATGAACAACTAAGTATACTAGGGAAAGCTTATGTGAAGACTCCAGAGAAGAGACAATGTTTATCTTTAATAAAAAAAAAAAAAAAAAAGATCTTTCCAGGGAGAAATATGTGGTACAGAAGGTTTGGGGCAGAGGAAAAAAGCAAACAAAGGTAAAGGGTGTGGAATGCAAGGCATTTTTGGAAAAGAGGAAATCGTTTAGTGTGAGTGAATTTAAGGAATGTTAGGGAAGTAGGGGGATGGGCCTGAAAAGCTAAACTGTGACTAAGTGGCAATGAATTTTGTAAGCGAAGATTTTTGAATTATATCTTACAGGCTATTGACAATCATTAGAGATTGTTTTAAAAGTTTATTTATTTATTTTGAGAGACAGAGAGAGAGAGAGAGAGAGAGCATGAACAGGGGAGGGGCAAAGAGAGAAGGAGAGAGAATTTCAAGCAAGCAGGCAGAATTCCAACGTGGGGCTTGTTTTGGGGCTGGACATAAAGCTGGTATTGGGCTCCAACCGACAAATCTTGACATCATGACCTAAGCTGAAACTAAGTCAGATAAGTCAGATGTTTAACCAACTGAGCTACCCAGGTGCCCCAAATCATTAGAGATTTTTAAAAGGAGAGTAACAGGAACAATTTATATTTTCATTAGACAGATCTGGAGGTAGGATGGATGGGAACGGATTTCAACAATATAGACAAGATGGTGGGACAAGAAATGATGGGGAAATGGGGAAAGCTTAGGAGACAGTTTGAAAATAGAGTACATTGGACCTGGTGACTAACTGCTCTTGACAGAGGTGGGGGAGGGGAGATGAGGGAATGAGACTGAATGGAGAGTGCAGAGGACATGTGGAATAGGGGCAGGTTTGGGGGGAATGTTGTGATCATATTGAACTTGATTTTGTTTGCAAGGCATTTGGGTGGGGATTTTTAGTGGCTTAAAGGAAACAGTTCTGAGACTTAAAAGTTTGATTTAGGCTAAAGATAAATGTTTGAAAATCATATCGATACTGGTCTTTTTAAAAATTTTTATTAAAAGAAGTTTTTTAATGTTTTTACTTATTTTTGAGACAGAGAGAGACAGAGCATGAGCAGGGGAGGGGCAGAGAGATAGGGAGAATCCAATGCAGGCACCAGGCTCTGAGCTGTCAACACAGAGCCTGATGCAGGGCTCAGACTCACGGACTGTAAGATCATAACCTGAGCTGAAGTCGGACGCTTAACTGACTGAGCCACCCAGGCACCCCTCGATATTGGTCTTAAAAAAAAAAAGTTTATTTATTTTGAGAGACAGAGCAGGGAAGGGGCAGAGAGAGAGGGATACAGAGAATCCCAAGCAGGCTCTGCATTGTCAGTACACGGTCTGATATGGGACTCAAACTCACAAACCTGAGAGATCATGACCTGAACTGAAACAGAGAGTCAGACACTTAACTGACTGAGCCAGCAAGGCATCCTTCTATTGATATTGGTCTTAATGAAAGTCAGGAAGAAAATCTTGTTGCCCAGGGAGAAGTTATAATATAAAAAAGAGAAGAAAGCTGATGTGAGAAGTAAGATGATCCATTTTCAAAAATACCAAATAAAAGCGATGTTGTCTAGTTAACAATAGGTTTACAACCTGTTGGAAATATGTAGGAAACCTCTCTCCCCCACAGTGAAGTCCCAAAACCTTACACACTTCACTTCCTGGTTCTTCTTCCCCTCTCTATTTTGCGGGCTTATTTTTCATGGGCTTTGCAATGACCATGCACCAAAGAACTGAAGTCTCTGCCTCACGTCAAGGAATGTACATTTGTCCCAATCAGACTAATTTTTGCTTTACACGGGCATAGGTGACTTCTGGGTAAGGGTGTAACCTCTGTAGTACTCAGTCAATGAGGAATCAGGAGATAGGAGATAAAGTGCCTGCTGTAACTGCCCCAAGTGTGCCTGTACATCAGACACCCACTCTTGCAAAAACGTTAATTAAAGCCTCGCTTCACTGTGCTCTTAGTCTCAGTGTCCCTTCTTTGATTGGGTCAGTGGGCTTATTTCTCACAGCTGAGAAGTGACATCTTAAGAAAACAAAGATTTAATAGGTCGGCACAAGAGGTTAGCAAAAGAGATAGAAAATCATCCAAGAGAGGTAATGAATAAAGACTGATGTCATGAAATTTAGTAGAGGAGAACTCAGCAATATCACAACATGCTTCAGAGGGTTAAATACAATTGTTACCTGAAACTGGGTTCACCTCTTGGTGGATACCAAGCCAAAAGGCACAGGAAAGGCAAATAATAGGAAAAAGAAGGGTTTTACCTGCCATAAATAATGGAGAACACCAGGGATATTTCCCAAAGCAGTGTCTCCTTGAAGTTTTAAGCCAAGGGTATGTACACATTCATGAAGGAATTTGCACAGTGGGAAATTCAGCCTGGCGTTGGAGCAAAAGTCACCTTTTATTTATTTATTTTTTTAAGAAATATTAAATCATTTACTCTGTAACAACACTTAGCAGATAACAGGAACATACTGAACATACTCATTTCCCATTTAGCCTGAATAAGTAATTTAGCTACACAATGTTTTCCTAAGATAAGTTTTTCTATGGCGAGGGAAACAGTATTTTATTTTTAAAAATATTTTTATATGTTTTTATTTATCTTTCAGAGAGAGAGAGAGAAAGCATGAGTGGGGAGGGGCAGAGAAAGAGGGAGACACAGAATCTGAAGTAGGCTTTAGCTGCTGAAGCAGCACAGAGCCTGACATGGGGCTTGAACTCATGAATCATGAGACCATGACCTGAGCTGAAGTTGGAAGCTTAACAACTGAACCACCTGGGTGCCCCCAAACAGCATTTTAAATAGTCCATGTTTCTAAAATTGAAGCCACTTTCTAAACAGGTATTTAGAAAGTAAGTGGGAACAATTAGACTTAATTACTATGAAAACAAAACTAACACCACGATTATAGAACATTTAAATAGGAAAATTATGAAACTATATATATATATATATATATACATATATATAATTATACATATATACACCATATCAAAATGATAGGGTTTTGGAATGGTGGTGGGGTCTGGAGTTGACAGTCAAGAAAGAATTCTTGAGACTTCTTAAGTGGAAAAAGGTGATTTTATTAAAGCATGGGGACAGGACCCCTGGGGAGGATGAGCTGCCCTGGGATTGTGAGGAAAGACTGATTATATACTTGGGAGTTGGGGAAGGTAAAGTCTAGGGGAAGTTTCCAAAGGGACTTTCATATGCTAAAGAAGACTCACAGGATATTGGAGACCTAGCTATTGTCAAGCTAAGGTACTTTTTCCCTTCTAGCAAAGTATTAACACTGAGACAGTAGGGAGTTCCTGGAGAACTGTTATACTCTACCTGCCTCAAGTATTTGTCAATAGGCTGCCTGTTAGAAGGACATTTAACTGCATCAAAAATACCTTTTTTATTTTGGTAACTAAATTTTTGATATTAATATCAAGGTATTTCAAGCATCTCTAAAGATGAAAATTTCAGATTTATATTTATTGAAAAGAAAATATCAATCTGTTGGAGTAATTATATATATATATATATATGATAAAGAAAGATAGGACAAAATAAGCAGAGAGGAAAGGTTAGGACCTGAGGTCCCAGGGTGGGGAAAAACACATATTTTATTTATTTATTTATTTATTTATTTATTTTTATTTATTTTTCAATATATGAAATTTATTGTCAAATTGGTTTCCATACAACACCCAGTGCTCATCCCAAAAGGTGCCCTCCTCAATACCCATCACCCACCCGCCCCTCGCTCCCACTCCCCATCAACCCTCAGTTTGTTCTCAGTTTTTAACAGTCTCTTATGTTTTGGCTCTCTCCCACTCTAACCTCTTTTTTTTTTCCTCCCCACCCCCCCCATGGGTTTCTGTTAAGTTTCTCAGGATCCACATAAGAGTGAAAACATATGGTATCTGTCTTTCTCTGTATGGCTTATTTCACTTAGCATCACACTCTCCAGTTCCATCCACGTTGCTACAAAGGGCCATATTTCATTGTTTCTCATTGCCACGTAGTACTCCATTGTGTATATAAGCCACAATTTCTTTATCCATTCATCAGTTGATGGACATTTCGGCTCTTTCCATAATTTGGCTACTGTTGAGAGTGCTGCTATAAACATTGGGGTACAAGTGTCCCTATGCATCAGTACTCCTGTATCCCTTGGGTAAATTCCTAGCAGTGCTCTTGCTGGGTCATAGGGTAGTTCTATTTTTAATTTTTTGAGGAACCTCCACACTGATTTCCAGAGCGGCTGCACCAGTTTGCATTCCTACCACCAGTGAAAGAGGGTTCCCGTTTCTCCACCTCCTCTCCAGCATTTATAGTCTCCTGATTTGTTCATTTTGACCACTCTGACTGGTGAAAAACACATATTTTAAAACAATGCTGGGAGCATCTGACCAGGAGCAAACTTCCTCAGGCTTTAGGTTCCTCTTTAGAACGTAACAGACACCACCTATTCCCTCAGGTTCTCCTCAGGAATTTGACGATGAAAATACCAAACCAGGGGCACCTGGGTAACTCAGTTGGTTGAGCGACCAACTTTGGCTCAGGTCATGATCTCACGGTTCATGAGTTTGAGCCCCGAGTCAGGCTCTGTGCCGACAGCTCAGAGCCTGGAGTCTGCTTCGGATTCTGTGTCTCCCGCTCTCACTCTGCCCCTCCCCACTCATGCTCTGTCTCTCTCTGTCTCAGAAATAAATAAACATTAAAAAAAAAATTAAAAAAAAATACCAAACCAAAATAGGTAAATTATAAAACTTCTGTTATAGGAGGGACAGTATGACCAGTCTGATTTACACAATGGAATCTAGCCAATCAGGAATGAACAACCCAGTACCTAGAACCATCAAGCCAATAAGGGTGAACATGAGAAGAAACAAAGGGGAACTGGATCCAAAGGGGGAGGCAGTGACCAAAACCTTATAAAACAAAGTCCCTTGCCCATTGTCACAGGCATTCTCTTTCTAATGCCCCTTCTCTTCAAAGAGAGCTTTCGTACTATTCTTACTTTCTTATACTCTAATAAACTTTTGCCTGCTGTTCATTTTGTGTCCACTCTTCATTCATGAGGTGGCAAGACAATGAATCCCGGGTATTGAGGTAAAAAAGAATCCTGCAACATATATACCAATAACAAATATCTGCAACTGTGAAAACACAGATAATGAACAACTTCAAATTTATCAGTATTTTAGTGGCTGAAATAATTTATTTTTTTCAGTCTTTTTTTTTTTTTTTTACTAAAATAGGTTTACTTCATTTAAACTTAGGTCAGCATGGCTTTTTTTGTTTGTTTGTTTTGTTTTTTGCTTTTTTAAAAATACAAAATATTTAAAACGGTATTAGGTTTGTACAAGCTAAAAACTAATACTTATGTTTGTCTATATGTAACAATGCTAAAAACATACAAATTCAATATGTAGTAGGAAAATATGTAAAAGAAAAACAAAACATAAGGAACTATACCCCATTAAAAAATATAAATGCGCCTTCTAGTGACTATGCTACTATTGAAAACTAATATTCTGACTTAGAAGTAGCTTCTATAAAATGTCAAAGTAGTAGGCATTGTTTGCTTTCCTAATATAGTGAATAAATAAGTATTTCTATCACAGTTAAATGGTACTACTAGTATTTTTTAGACAAAATGTAGTATTATACATAGAAAAGTAGCCAATGTCTTGTATTCAAGTATTCGTGTTTGTTTTCCATTAAAATGTTTTCTATAATCTATAAGGACAATGCACACAAAAGTAAAAAGATGAGGTAAACATCTTACACTTTTAAGAAATTACTTGAAACATAATACTCAGATATTCTCAATGCCTAAGCTCTAGAATGATGCTGAAGAAGGTCCTCCATTTAAAAAAAAAAAAAAAAGTCATCCATAATGCCCATGACGCGAACCACATAATGAACAGCAGGTTTCTTGGTCTTCTGAGTAGACAAATGATGCTCTTCCCTGTTATTACAGAGCAATTGTTGCAGGATTTTTTACCACAATACCTGGGATTCATTGTCTCGCCGCTTGGAAGAAAGAAGAGGGGGACACAAAATGAGCAGCAGACAAAAGTTTATTAGAGTATAAGACAAGAAAGGAAGAATAGTAGGAAAGCTCTCTTTACAGAGAGGAGATACTAAAAAATGAATGCCCACCAACAATAGGCAAGGGTCCTTGTTCTATAAGGTTCTGGTCAGCCCTCCCCCTTCCCTTCCCCTTGTTCCTTCCCAGGTCCTACCCTTATTGGCTTCATAGCACTGGGTGCTAGGTTGTCCATTCCTGATTGGCTTGTTTCCATTGTACGAGGGGTGGCCTACGGCCATAGTTAGAGCTTTTGTCAAATTCCAGAGGGAAACCTGAGGGGGAGTAGGTGGGGTCTGTTATATTCTTAAGGACCTTAAGCCTAAGGTGGTTTGCTGTGGTCAGACACTCCCAGCATTGTTCCAAACTAGTGTTTTTCCCCACCCAGGGACTTAAGGTCCTATACTTTCCCTCTGCCTATTTTATCCTATCTCTTCTTCTCATACAATCAGGATTAAGTTTTGCCAAAAATATTGTATCAATGTGGGTTTCCATGAGATACCATGTTACAATAAGAGCAGCTACAACACTCTGCCATGCTATGTAGCATGGAAAGAATGTGTGGTCAGTTTCTTGCACCTGGCAGGTGAAAGAGGAGTAGGAGGAAATCTTCCTGGTTCAAAAAAGTCAAGATTAGTCACTGTGCAAGAAAAGCTACAGCAGGAGAATCTTGCAGACAGAGATATGATAAGTAGAGTCCAGAATCCTAGTAGCCCAGTGTCTACATCCTCTTCATTCTTCAAATTCTCAGCATATAACTCTTTTACTATCAGGTAGATGATGGCGAGAAAGAAGGCGAACAGCAGCAAATAGAGAATTGAGAGGACCTGTACCGGCCTTTGCCGAGCCTGGGCTCAGCCACCCCCAACCACCCAGAAAATGTCATTGTGCTTATCTGGCAGAACCGGAGACCTGTCTCCATCCTCCTGGAGCAACGAGACCTTTCTTGGCTCCGATGACGCCCCAGCCAAGAACTCCTTCTGCAAGTGGCATGCAACTTGAGTCCCATCCGTCCTTCTCATCATCCACTTCACTTTCACTGCTACCATCTCCCGGAATGAAGGCAGAAAATGTAGGCCAGGAAAACAACAGGGGTGCCAGGGCTTTGGCACAGAGCAGCTGAATGCCTCCCACTCTCCAAGAACCAACCATGTGTGGACATGGTAGGAAAAGGGGCATAGGTCATCTTAAAGTGCCAGAGTCCAGGTCCGGGTCATGAGGGCTGGCAAGAGTCAGCAACGTTAATTCTTTTGCTTTAGTTGGTCTTGTTTGTGAGTACTCAAGGGGCTTTAGATCCAGCAAAGATAGCTCAAGAATGTTAGTCAATCTTTACTTCTGAACCAGCAGTGAAGACTTTTATTACTGATTTATTGTCCCCGATATGATTAGGGTATCTCCTGGCCTGACAGTGGCTGTTTGCTCTCACCTCTTTTTCTTTTTCTTTTTTCTCTTTTGGTTTGTTTGTTTCCTTAAAATCATTACCAAGGTCAATTCTTCTGCAACTGCAAATATCCCAGGAAGTGCTGCAAGAAATGTGACTTGGGCAAGTAGCATAGATCACAAGGTGGCTGGGAGTCTAAAATGACTTTTCTTCTGTCAAGAAAGCTATGTCTCATCTTTTTCTGAGGGCATTTAACTCTTTCTGCTTACAAAAGGGGATATAAAAAGAGACCGTTGGTGACCTTTTAAGAACAATATAACATGATTGGTACCCACCGTACTACAGTAGGTTGAGGAGTGAATGGGAAGTGAGAAAAGGGAGGATGGCAAGAGAGAGAAATCAGACATAACTTAAGGGACATACAGGGGATAGGTAGGAAAAAGAAAACTATTCCAGACTTTTATAAAACTATACTGTAGAAATTTTAAATTTCATTCTTAATTAAGTTTTTAAAAAAGTAAACTAGTGAAATAAGGGTTTACACAGATCTCTGCAAGCTGGGGCTTCTGGATGCTCAAAAGTCACCCATGGTAGTGTTACCCACCAAGGGTCTATTGCGTGATGTGCAGCTGAGCCTGAAGACTATCGCCAGTTTTTGTGGCAGAGAAAAAGGGTTTTAATGCAGGGCACCACGCAAGGAGATGGGAAAACATTTCTCAAATCCTCCTCCCCGAGGAAAGGGAGAGCTGAGTATTTACAGGATTTTATGGGGTGGGGCGTGTCTTGAGGGTGGATGTAGGTAATTGGCTGTTGGAAAAGGGGGAAGTGTAGTGTTTCTCACAGGCGCCGCCTACCTAGTGATTGTGCTGGTACATAGCTCTTATGTGTAAAAAATGGCTGGCCAACCTGACAGATTGACAGGAGGATCTCAGGGTGTGTCCTCACAGGTTACTTCCCTGCCCCCCACCCCCACCCCACCCTTCTGTGCAACTGCAAGAATTCATCCTGGTGTACTTCAGTTTCAGATGGTTTCATCTGCGGTCAGGGTCGCTTATGCAAAACAGCCTCATAAATAAGTCAGCCAGAGTTTCTTTACAGTAGCATGGCCAAACGTTTGTTAACTTAACCTGTCAGCTTCAGTAGTTTCAGTTTCAATTGAAAATATTTAAGTTACCTTTCAACATCAGGGCTATGCCTACTCATGTATGTATCTGAGATAAATTTGGTAACTAAAATGTCACAAAAAATGTTAAAGCCTTCAACCTAGCATACATACTGTTAATCTATAGCAACAATAATTACTATTTACTAAGTACAGAACATTTGGTAAGTAAAATATTTAAACTGAAATTTTTGTTCTCCTGAACACTACTGCATCCCCAATCCATGTGGAATAGATTTTAGTAGTAGGTGTACAAAAAGTTGTCAGGGAGCAAGAATTTCTGTCCCCTTCAAGGGTTCTTGTAGCTGGACTAAGAATCAAATTGGCATGAGACAGATTAACAGGAGAAAATCAGATTTAATAGCACATATATGGGGAATCAACACACATGTGGAAATTCCAAAGACTGTCAGGCAAAATGAGGTATATATGTCATCCTGACCTAAGGAGAGTGGGGTGGAGTTCTGGGACGTCAAAAGAATGCATTTCACAGGGCAAGAAGAAGAAAAGCAGGTGTTTGGTAATTAGATGCTTACCTGGCCATACAGATGGGTCATTCAGATAAAATTTATGTCTGCTGATAACTCTTATTCTGGGAAAGATCCCCAATTTAGATTCTTCTATGTAGTTAAGGAAGGGGCAAAAGTTTCTCTTGAGGTAGCATGGCCTCCATTTTCTTCAGCTCAGAATAACCTTCAAACCAAAGAGGCCCATCTTGGGATTTATTGCTTAAAACACTAGGCAAAACATTTTGTACAGCAGATAGATAGATAGGTAGATAGATACCATAGTATCTTGTATCATAGTATCAACTACCATAGTAGTTGAGGTTGTAGTTACATGCCAGCCAAGACTGCAGTCATCTGAAGGCTTGACTAGGGCTGGCGGAGCCTTTCCCAAGATGGTTCACTCACATGGTGGATAAATTGGTGCTGGAAATTGGCAGGAGGCTTTATTTAGTTCCTTACCCTAAAGGCATCACCATAGGACTATTTGAGTTTCTCCAATGCATGGTGACTATCTTCCCCAGAGTAGATGATCCAAGAGAAAGAAAGCTTTTGTGACCAGGGCTCAGAAGTGACACTCTGTGGTTTCTATAATGTTCTCTTGATATCATGGTCTAGTCCTATCCATTGTGGCAGGGGAACACACAGGGGTGTTAATTCTAGGGATGAGGTTTATTGTGGGCCATCCTTGAGCCTGGATCCCACATATTTATCATAGAGATGCTAATGTGTTACTTTGTGTGGGTCAGTTTTATATCTTGCATATAGTCAGGGATTGCTGTTCACATTAGCGATGACTCTTCATTGCACTGGCCTATTCACACATGCCTAATAAATGCCTTTGTAACCTCTAGCAAGTGAAAAAGGTGCAGGGTTAGCTATTGTCTAGACTTCAGGCAGGAGGGAGAATTGGCTCCTGTTATTGCAGCAAAGCTAGTTAACCCTAGAGAACAGAGGAAGTAGGAAAGAGGTTCATTTTAAGTATCATACTAATAATAGGAGTGTCTATGGGGGAAAATAAATGGTGCTCTGATTTTTTGATGCTGCTCTCTTCATTATATCCTTGTGCTAAAAATTTGTATTGGTACAAAGGCCAACTTCCTACAGCAAAGGGCTGGGTAAATGTATCATTCTAGGCTTTTAAAATGTTTATGTTTGCTTTTATGCATGCATTTTAAATATTCAAATACTCCTCCCTGATTACAATCGTGGTGAAAACCTAGGAAACAAATGCTGTACTATTGATTCTTTTCTATTTAAGGATATTTGGAGATCATTTTACACACTGGCATTTAACAATTATATATACATATATGTATCTTCTCTCTGTGTGCTCATAAATTCTCACTTGGGAATACCTTAGACTGAATCAATGTGAAAGAAATGATGAAACATATTTAAAAAGCATTCATTTTCAGGTGTGAAATAGATATCATATTCTAGAAGCAATAGTTACACACAAATCTAACTGAATGATTGAGGTCATGCAATCCTGCAGTAAAAGTATCACTAGGCTTTTAGCCACATTGAAATTTGTGTTGTCCAGATGCTTTCAGGCATAATTGTGATGATGTTGAGATCTTTTTCTGAATTGGCAATGTAGTGCATTATTTTTTTAAGTTAGCAGCATTTAATTGATTTGAGAATTATTTCTATGTTTGATATTTGAACGAGACTGACAAATACCTCTCATCCAGAATAACATTTTAATGCAAATTTCACATGACAGAATGTTCTGTGATGCCAAATGTTACTCTTAGCTATTTTCTACAAGAGAGCATAATTACAACACTACCATCATTAAAATTATTTTATATTTTTTATTAAAGTTGGTTTGCTTTATGTCAATGCAATTGAAAAATAGACTTTGCTGATATTTTGTAAAAAAATTTTACTGTTTAGTGTTTCCACAGAGAAATTACCAAATACAGCAATGTTAGTGAAGACTACTTTGGACAATGAAGTTCAAAATATACCTATACATCTTTTTCAATAAACATTAATGTCACCATGATAATTGAAATGGTTTATTAAGGATAGTTTTTTTTTGTTTTTTTTTTTTATGATGTTGTGGAAAGAGACTGGATTAAGACAGAAAAACATGGGTTCCAGTCCGAAATCTGTTGTTTATTAGTGTGATATTGAATAAGTCACTATCTTTGTTTGCAGTTCCATCATTTGTGCCTGGATTAATAAAACCTTCTTTATAATCTATTGTGAGGATTAAATGAACTAACATACGAGATAATTCTGGTATAGATTCTAGAAATATTAGGTACTAAGTAAATATTTATTTCTAGATTTACATTTTCTTTATTCTTACCTTCTAGTTGCAAAGTCTATTAGGTAATGGGTAAATCTATTAAAATATGTTGCAAGAAGAAAAAAATTTGGGGGGAATTTTGTACCACGTTATTTCAGCTATGCAATTTTGCTGATAGATATAGTTTGCTTAGGACTAAGGAGTATCTCTAAATAAACGTTTATTGTGTGTGATTTCTTGACCAATTTTATTGTTTGAATTCCTTATTTCAGGGGAAACCATTATTTAAAGTAGGGACCAAATGGTGGACAGCATGATGTTGGTGATGATGGCGATGATAATCTGAATGCCTTTCTTTGAGATTTGTCATTCTCTTTAGCTCCCAACATGTTGTCTTAGTGGCCAGCTTCCCTCCTTTATAGTACCTGAATAGTTCTTGTAAATATTTGTTTCTTGTCCACGATTTCAAGCATTGAAACAATCTTTCCTTCATCCTAAGGATTTATTATTAGGCAAGACAATTTCCCTTTCCTAAGTTTTGAGTGGAACATGGAAATTGCCTACTAGACAGTCAGCAACAGTAATGCAAACTCTGATACTTGTGCTCATCTACTACTTTCAAAGACCAAAGAAATAGTACGAACAAAAATACCTGATTATATGAAAACAGAAAAGAGCGAAACAAATCAACATCCACCTATATAGATAAAAATGATTACCCTGTTTTTCAACTTCAGGAAGGTAGCAGACTCCTGAAAACCCTTCTGTAAATGGCATTATTTTCAACATGGCCTATTTTGTAACATATTAATACTGTTATAAGTCAGGAATCATAGAAATATTAGAATTCATCAGTTTCAATTTAAGACCTTTTGAAAATGGATAGAATTCTGTTGAATTCTTATTGTCAGCTTTGGAGATTGTACCTCCAATGACAGGGCCGACTTTTCTTAAAAATGTACTCTATCCCTTTAATTTGAAAATAATATGTTCTAAATGCTTTTTTATTGCAATTATTACACACTTAAGAAAGAGTAAATGTTGTCATAACATATACATAACCATAAACCTAAAATTCAAGTTTTGTTCATTTGTTTTGCAAAATTGGCTTATATTACCTAACAATCTTATAATTAAATTTATAGTTAATATTTACCCAAGATTAAACACACCATAATACACCATAATACAAAAAAGTATTGTTTGGCATTACATATAGTCTTCTAGTGATCCCCAGGATTTATTTTCATGTTTATTTTACTGTCCTTTTTTTAAATCTTTTTATCTTCTGGTGTTTGCCTTCAAATAAGAAGATGGAGTATTAACAATAAAGTGAGGGGAATCCAGGTGCTTCAGTAATATAAAGGGCATTAGATTCCACCAACTTAAAAACAACTTTATGACTTGGGATCAAATCTGTAAGTTAGTTTAAAAGTACAGAAAACTATGAGGGAGGGGCCAGGATGGTGGAACAGCATGGAAGTTTTTTTTTTTTTTTTATATCTCTCGTCCCTGAAATGCAGCCATATCAACACTAAACCATCCTGCACACCTAGAAAACTGATTTAAGGATTAACACAACATTCTGCATAACCTGAGCCACAGAACTCAGCAGGTTTGTGGCACGGAGAGGTGAACTGGGGGAGAGAGAAGCCGCAGAGGGCAAGGAGCTGTTTTTGCTTGTGGAGACAGGACAGAGACAGGGGGAGAGTATGGGAAAGCATCTCCTCCATGAAAGCAGCTGGAGAGAAAAGAAAGAGTACATGAGGGACTGAACAAAAAAGGGAGAAAGGAGAAAGGAGAGGGTTTAAATTCCATTAAGACTGTATCAACAGGGGGAGCACAGAGTCTAAAAGTCCGAAGCTCATACCTGGTGGATCTCTGGTGGGAAGGGTGAGTCCTCAGGAGCAGAGAGCGAAGTCTGAGGGGTCTGCAGGTCACATGGAGAGTGGCAGATCCCCTGCTGGGAGGACATTTGGCAGAGGTTGGGGGCTAGCAGATCGGAGAACAACCCCATTCGCTGATGATTGAACAAGGACATTAAGGGGGGAAGCCTGGTGCCAGATGTGTGTTGTGATTTACCATAATCCCTGAAATGCTGCTGCTACACAATAGCATGGACTTTTTCTGGGGCAGGCTGGCACCTAGCCGCAGTCTCTGGGCATCAGCCACATGGTCTCCTGAACGTTCCTGGGGGGTGCGCTGGCGACCGGACATTGCTTAGTGAGACCCTTCCCCATAGGATCTGAGTGGGTCAAAGCCGCAGTCTCTCAGAAGTGAGGGGTGGGAAACACAGCCGCCTCTGAGAAAAAACCCAGAAGGAGGTGCCGCCTGGCAGCCTAACACCTTGGTCATAGACAGTGTAAAAGCGGGCAGTGGATGGAGGCCAGAGACAAAGGAGGGGTACTCGATTGCCGGGGGTGGGGGAGAACAGAGTTCCCACCTGAGAGACTGGGTAGCTGGGTAACGCCATTTTTACCTCTTCCGCGCATGCGCCTACGTGCACCACAACAATCCACCACAGTAAGGTAAGCAGCGCCATCTAGTGGAGAAGGGAGCCATTACACTAAGCCCTGTCCAATTGGGCCAACCTTGCTCTTCAGCAACGCCACAAGTCTTTCTGCCTGCTTAGTTTATGGACTATAAAGTGCTTCGTAGTTTGACTTCTAGGGAAAACCAATGCAATTTCAATTGTATTTCAGTCTGTTCACTGGTCCATCTATTCATTTTTTTTCTTTCTCTTTTCTTATTCTTGAATATAGAAAGGGAAAAATTTTATTTTTATTTTCCACCTTTATTAAAGATAGTATTCTTTGTTTCTACTCTATTTTTTACTGTTTTGTAAATTTTTAAAATTCTATTTTCCTTCCATCATTTCATTTTATTCTAATTTATTGTATTCATTTTTTCAAATTTTTAAACATTTTCCTTTTTTCCCCCCTTTTCTTATCAGTCCCTGTTTTCTCTAGTATATCAAGCTCCTTTCAACCACCAGACCGAAACACACCTAGGATCCAGCATCATTTTTTTGATTTCTTTCTGTTGTTTTCAATTTTTTAATTTTATTTTTTATTCCTTATTAATTTCTTTTATTCCTTCAAAATGAGGAAATGAAGGAATTCACCCAAAAGAAAGAATAGGAAAAAATGACAGCCAGGGGCTTAATCAACACAGACAAGCAAGATGTCAGAACCAGAATTTAGAATCATGATAATAAGAATACTAGCATGTGTTGAAAATAGATTAGAATCCCTTTCTGTGGATATAAAAGAGGTTAAAGCTAGTCAGGATGAAATAAATGCTATAACTGATCTGTAATCTCCAATGGTTGCCACGGTGGCAAGGATGGATGAAGCAGAAGCAAATCAGTGAGATAGAGGACACACTTATGGAGAACAATGAAGCAGAAAAAAAGAGGGAGACTACAACAAACAAGCACAATTTAAGAATTAGAAATCAGTGACTCATTAGAAAGGAAAAACATCAGAATTATACATGTCCTATATATGAAGAGAGAGAAAAAGGGGTAGAAAGTTTATGTGAGTAAATCATAGAAAACTTTCCTAACCTGGGGAAAGACACAGACATCAAAATCCAGGAAGCACAGAGGACTCCCATTAGATTCAACAAAAACCAGTCCTCAACAAGGCATATCATAGTCAAATTCACAAAATACTCAGGCAAGGAAAGAATCATGAAACAAGCAAGGGAAAAAAAGTCCTTAACCTACAAGGGAAGACAGATCAGCAGAGGTATCCACAGAAACTTGGCAGGCCAGAAAGGAGAGGCAGGATATATTCAATGTGCTGAATCAGAAAAATACACAACCCACCTTACACCTGTCAGAATGGCTAACCTTAACAACTCAGGCAACAACAGATGTTGGCGAGGATGTGGAGAAAGAGGATCTCTTTTGCATTGTTGGTGGGAATGCAAGCTGGTGCAGCCACTCTGGAAAATAGTACGGAGGTTCCTCAAAAAACTAAAAATAGAACTATCCTACGACCCAGCAATTGCACTACTAGGCATTTATCCAAGGGATACATGTGTGCTGTTTCGAAGGGACACATGCACCTCCATGCTTATAGCAGCACTATTAACAATAGCCAAAGTATGGAAAGAGCCCAAATGGCCATCGATGGATGAATGGATAAAGAAGATGTGGTATATATATACCATGGAGTATTACTCAGCCATCAAAAAGAATGAAATCTTGCCATTTGCAACTGCGTGGATGGAACTGGAGGGTTTTATGCTAAGTGAAATTAGTCAGTCAGAGAAAGACAAAAATCATATGACTTCACTCATATGAGGTCTTTAAGATACAAAACAGATGAACATAAGGGAAGGGAAACAAAAATAATGTAAAAACAGGGAGGGGGACAAAACAAAAGAGACTCATAAATACGGAGAACAAACAGGGTTGCTGGAGGGGTCATGAGGGCTAAATGGGTAAGGGGCACTAGGGAATCTACTCCTGAAATCATTGTTGTACCATATGCTTACTAACTTGGATGTAAATTAAATAATAAATAAATTAAAACAAAACAAAACAAAATAAAATAAATAAAAGTACTAACATGTTGGGGCACCTGGCTGGCTCAGTCGGTAGAGCATGCATCTCTTGGTTTTGGGTCATAAGATAAAGTCTCATGTTAGGCCCAGAGCTTACTTGAAAAACATTTTTTTTTTAAATGCTGCCATGTTATCTAATCATCAGAGTTATGAAACAGCAGGTACCAGAGCAGTTCTAGATTCATTTTTGTTGATATTTTTAGGACACTGGGGAAAAAGTGTGACTGTCAGTTATTTCATTTTGTTACTTTTGTAAAAGACCTGCTGATGTTTTTCTTTTTTTGTGTCACTCCGGGATCATTCTATGTTTTTCCTGGCTCCAAACACGACTCTCACATCAGGCAACAACTTCCAGCTGTACTATTTCCTTTATTCTCCATTTATGTGATTTTTCCCCCCAAGGGTAGTTCAGATTTTCTTATCTCACTACGTGGTAACAATTTCGTATATAAACATGAAATAACTTCATTCCTTCATTTATTCAAAACCTGTGTGGTGAACATTCGTCTGTGTTTTGAAGCGGGTACTGGGGATGTAAAGTCACATAAAGAATGGTCCACAGACAACTAAACGTATGGGGTTGGAAGTTTTGATAATGATGTGTAGAGTATTACAGAGTTGCAGCTGGAGGGCATTCATGTCATCTCTAGTGGTAGTTCTCAACTTTAGCTGCACATTAGAATCACCTGGGGAGGTGCTAAAAATCCGTGTGCCCAGGTGGCACCCCTGACCAATGAAATCAGAATCTCTGAGGGTGGGTCCCAGGCCTCAGTTTTATTTCTAGAGCTTCCAAGTGATTCTGATGTACAGAACCACTGTGTGAGAACCACAGGTGTGGATATTCATAGATGGGGTCCCAGTAGAGTTGAGACTTGCGTTTTATTTAGATGTATGAAGAGGTTAGGGGATGCCATACTAGGAAGAAAGGGCATCTTTGAAGAGGCAAAGGATTATGAAATAATATGACAGGTTTAGGCAACTCACGAGTTATCCAGAAGGGCAGAAGGAAAGATAGTGAATGGACTGTTCTCAGGTATGCAGATAACTAATCGTAAAGGACCTTGATCTATTTATTTTCAACAGAAATGATTGTCATAGTCCTTGACAATCTGGGTATAGGAAAGGTGGGGGGTGAGCTTAGAAGGGAGTAGAAGAATGAAGGTAGGAGACTAGGAGTGGATGGCTATGAGGAAGAAAGGAATAAACTAGGACGGATAGGCTAGCACCCTCTTGAAGGAACCAGTGGTTCAAATGATCAAAGGCACAGGGGCTGCTAAGGCCCTGTGAGGGAAGAACACATTTTGATTAATGTAGGTCAGGACTGATAGTCAATGTTTAAATCGGACTTAGAATTAATGTTTCTAGACAAGTGTTTCCTCTTGTGAAATTTCATGGTGGATCAGTGGGACAGTGACTGGCAAAGGGGGTAGAAGGAACTAGGTAGGAAATCCATGTCATCTATTATCTGGCTAGAGGGATCCAGACTCAGCTATTTTCAGGCATGGAGAAACAGAGATCCGGTGTGAGGAGCAGATAGGGAGGTTGTTGTTTAATGCTTACTTTGATACCCAGGGATTGAAATCTCCCCTTTCCAAATCTCTCTGATTCTCCCTACCCTGCTTTCTCCTCCTGTCTTCTGCACATCAGTCTGAATATGGGGAGGCACCATTGACTAAACCTTCTAAACCTCATTTATCTTCTAACCTCATTTATCACTGGGGAAGAAACTTCTAACATAGTGTTAGTTAAACAAGACTTTCTCTGATTTGGGGAGTGGATGTGGTTGAGCCTACAAAAAACAGGCTATCGTTATCCAAAGATGGAGGTATATGGAGATTGATAGTGATAAGATTCTCACCAACTCATTTGCTTTTTTACAGGATTCTATCATGAGAACTTCGGTTTGCATTCGCAGAAGGGCATCTCTCTTACATGGGATATAGTCTGCAGCTGCAGAACAGGAAATAATCTATTGGCTATAGAGGGTTGAATAGAGCCCATACCCTCAGGTTGATTAGCATGGAACTAAATGGGTAGACTTAACTGATTAGCCACAGACCAGTATTTTTTTTTTTAAGTTTATTTATTTATTTTTGAGAAAGAGAGCTCACACAAGCTGGGGGAGGGACAGAGAGAGAGAGAGAGAGAGAGGGAGGGAGACACAGAATAGGAAGCAGGTTCCAGGCTCTGAGCTGTCAGTGCAGAACTCCACGTGGAGCCGGAACCCATGAATCGTGGGATTGTAACCCGAGCGGAAGTCAGAAACACAGCCGACTGAGCCACCCAGGCGACCCTGCCACAGAACAGGATTAACAAATACACTGGCTACTCAGAAAGTAAGTATGATGTTGTAGCAGCAAATTTAAGATCTTCCTGTATCTGTAACCACATACCCTGCCCACCTCTTACATTGGGCCCACTCTCTCTGCTTTTATCTGTGACAACACTTCCACAGGTATACTGGATCCCACCCTGTTAAAAGATGTTGGTTCTACAATTATCCCCTTCACTTTTTTGTTAACAATTTCCTTTCCCCTGCTGGACCACTACCAACAATTACTAACATATTTACCATCTTGAAAATAACCCTCCATGACCTCACATTCCTCTCCACATGCCACTCTTATTTTTCTTATTTTCTTTATCTTAACCCACTTATTATCTCCATTTTTCTTAAACCTTTCAAGAAGAGCTGTCTCTATTCACTCTTTCTACTTCTTTACCTCAACTTTCTCCTGAACACATGCCAATAGGAATTTAATTTTCTCTATTCCCCAGAGTCACTTGTATAAAGGTCATGAATAGCTTTCAAATTGCTGAAACCAATGGGCAAATCTCCATTCTAGCTGTATTGATCTCCTTGCTATTTTTGAACATGCCAGGCACACTCCCACCTCAGGGCCTTTGCACTTTCTGCTTCCACTCCTTGGAATGTTTTTCCCCCAGGTATTCATGAGGCTTACTCTCCTACTTCATTCAGGTCTCTGCTCAAATGTCATCTCTTTAGAAAGCTTTTATTGTTAACCCAAAAGAGAAAAGCTTTTAAACATAATTCTCTATTCTATTCCTGTTTTATTTTTCTTTGAAAAATTTATCACTGCCTGATATTGTGTTATTTACTTTTTTGCCTGTCTTTCTTTCTTTCTTCTTTCTTTCTTTCTTTCTTTCTTTCTTTCTTAAGTTTTATGTAAATTCCAGTTAGTTAACATAAGTTTCAGGGCTTTCTTACTGAAAGAAAACTCTAGGAAGGTGGGGATTGTGTCTGTATTGTCCCCAGCTTCATTATCAGCATCTAGAATAGTGTCTAAGATATCCTATGTTTTCACTCATATGTGGAATTTGAGAAACTTAACAGAAGACCATGGGGGAAGGGAAGGAAAAAAATAGTTACATAGAGGGAGGCAAACCATAAGGCAATATAGAATTTAAAAATCTCTTAAATACAGAGGGGCGCCTGGGTGGCTCAGTCGGTTAAGCGTCCGACTTTGGCTCAGGTCATGACCTCACAGTTTGTGAGTTCAAGACCTGCATTGGGCTCTGTGCTGACAGCTCAGAGCCTGGAGCCTGCTTCAGATTCTGTGTCTCCCTCTCTCTGCCCCACCCCTGTCTCTCTCTCAAAAATTAATAAACATTAAAAAAAAATTTAAAAATCTCTTAAATACAGAGAACAAACTGAGGGTTGATGTTGGCGGGGGGTTTGGGGGTGGGGAAAATGGGTGATGGACATCGAGGAGGGCACTTGTTGGGATGAGCACTGGGTGTTGTGCGTAAGTGATGAATCATGGGAATCTACTCCTGAAGCCAAGAGTATATACTGTATACACTGCATGTTAGCTAACTTGACAATGAATTATATAAAAAAAATAAATAAAATGAAAAAAATAGCGTCCAACATACAGTAAGGAGCTCAGTAAATATTTGTTGACTCTTGATCAAATGAATGAAAGAGATGTTTATGAAATTAGATTCTCCTGAGATAGGAAGGAATCATTTTGTGCCAGAATGATCTGATATAGTTTCTTGATTATTAGAAATGTTTTAACTATGATGTGAGAAAGCCATTATTTTTAGGCTTGCACCTAGAATTGTATTTGATATGCCCTCCTAAATTAATCTCCAAGCAGTGTGGCAAATTGTTCTTTATCTTATTCTAATCATTAATCTGGTATTTGAACTCAGATAGGAAACATTAATTTCCCTTTGTTTTCTCAGAGTTTGACTTTGTGGTATACCCAACAGTTCTCCACCCCCTTCATTTTTCTACTACTCCTTTATCATAATGATACCCGAAATACAAAGGGGAAGGTGGGAGCAATTTGTTAGTCTAGTGACACATTCTATGTTTACATCAATGGATAGATTTTAAATGGAACAGAAGATGAGCTGTATTTTTCCCAAACTGTCTAATTCATAGAGCTCCCTGAGGAAAACGACTTGGCCCACAAATTAGAGGTTAGCTGACAAGGCAGATGGTTGAAATGGTTTTTCTATCTTCCATGTTAAGTTGTCATTTTAAAAATTAATGCCAAATATAATAAAATTCTGAGTTTGGAGGCTTGTCTTTTTCATGAAAATCTGAAACCTGAGCCATTTATTTCTATAGTTGTGAACATAAATCCCCATGGCTCATAGTATGTTAGTAATCAGAAAGGGCCCTTTGAGTAAGTGCTTGTGCATCACTAGCCTTTGAGAAATGTACCAATTCTGTGTTTTCTCTGAAAAAGAGAAAAGGTGACAAAGAGAACTAAAAGCATGAAAGTGAGTAAAACTTAGAAAATAGTAGAAAAATTTACAGCAATAAAACCACTTGTTATCTTGTGTTTACATTTCTAGTTTGTATTTTCAGATTTATAAGGGTATACTTTTATTTCCAAGTTAAACAACAGACAATGAGTAATGTAATATAAAACTGATTTCATTCATCAGCTTAACTGGGAAGTATTAGAGATGCCACATTGATGTATAGCACCTCATCAAAGGAAAAGCACCCAATTGCTGATTTCAATGGCTCATATGCCAATAGATCCTCAGTCTATGCTAGAATTCTGTGGTGTTCCTAAGCAACAGTAGTCCTCCAGTGACTTCATTATGATCATGTTAATGTGTGTTTTTTCTCAAGGGTAGTTTGAGAAGCAAACTATAACTATTATGAATACTGGAATTACAGGGAGAATCCCCAATACCATATTATTTTGATATTATAAATAGTTCTATGCATAACAACAAAGTATACGAGGTTTACAATGATATTTAGGGCTTGGGGGCTCTTTTAGTATAGTAATTCATGAGATTTCTAACCTCAGGCTGGGGACTTATTTGTAATTTACTTCATTTCTTATAATTCATTTCAGGCTGGAAAGACTCTCAGGTTACACTTTCAAGGTTTCACAGGTATAATAGCTTGTGATGTGTTTGTGATTCTGGTGATGACTTTAAATATTAAAACTGCAACTCTCATGATATTTACACTGGATCTGCCACTGACAAGTAAGGAATAGTAGATTCCTGCTTACAAAAAATTTCTATAATTTAGAAATTGATATCCGTTGAAAAAGTCCAACCTCAGGGCTGCCTGTATAGCTCAGTTGGTTGAGCTTCTTACTCTTGATTTTAACTCAGGTCATTATCCCAGGGTTGTGGGATGGAGCCCTTCACTGGTCTTTGTGCTGAGCATGGAGCCTGCTTGGGATTCTCTCTCTCTCTCTCTCTCTCTCTCTCTCTCTCTTTCTCTCTCTCTCTCTCTCTCTCTCTCCCTCTTCCCCTCTCCCCAACTCGTACTTGTGCTCTCTCTCTGAAAAAAAACAATTCAAGTTCAATCTTAAAACGTCTTTTACTTTTACTTTTTTTTTTTTTTTAAGAAGGCTCCACATGCACCATGGAGCCCAATGCAGGGCTTGAACTCATGACTCTGAGATCAAGACCTGAGTTGAGATCAAGAGTTGGATGCTTAAAAAAAAAGAGAAAAAGAAAAAAAAAAGAGTTGGGTTCTTACCCGACTAAGCTACCCGGGTGCTCCTCAACCTTAAAGCATCTTAATGCTTATGCAAAGCTCCTTATTTTCTAGTGATGAAACCAATAAACAGTTAAATATAATTTAGTTTAAATACTGACAAAGTAATGAGGGACTTTATTTTATTTTTATTTTATTTTTTTGATTTAATTTATTTTGAGAGAGAGAGAGCATGTGTGAATGGGGGAGGGGCAGAGAAAGAGGAAGAGAGAATCCTAAGCAGACTCTGGGCTGCCAGTGCAGAGCCTCACGCAGGGCTCTAACCCAGGAATCTTGAGATAATGACCTGAGCCAAAACCAAGAGTTAAACACTCAACCAGCCACCCAGGCACCGCAAGAGACTTCAGAAGCATCAGAACTTTTATGTCCACATGAGCTTTATATTCTTCAAGGGTGTTATCTTAGTAGTTTGTATTTATTTCAGTGACTCTGCTGTTGTTCAAAATATATTGGCCTCAATGAAGGAAATCGCCCCTTTTTTGAAACACATAATATGAAATCTACCTTCTTACCATCTTTTTAAGTGTATGTACACCATTGTTAATACAAGCATAGTGTTGTATAGCAGCTCTCTAGAATGTTTTCATCTTTCATGACAAATTATTTACTCACTGAACAGTGTATTTGTTAGGATTCTTCAGAGAAAGAGATCAGATGTATACATATTTATTAATTATATACATCATAAAGAGATTTATTATAAGCAATTGCCTCAGGTGAAATGGAGGCTGAGAATTCTTAAGATCTGCAGTCAGCAAACTGGAGACCGAGGGGAGCAGATATGGTTCCAGTCTGAGTCCAAAGGCTTGAACACCCAAATTATTAATATTTTCTTCTTACAGGTTTTGGGTAATCACAAAAGAGGGAATATATGATTACACTAAGATTAAGTAATATTTGTGAACAATTCCTGGATAACATTTTTCAGTCTGTATGTTTTCTCTTATTGATATTTAAAGTAAATATACAATACCAGTTAAGTATTAGTTTCCACATAGCATGGCTAATTTCTAGATGATCATAATGAGAAGTTATTTTTAAAAATGCAATAATAGATGGTTCGGGAGATTATAGAATCAAGTTTGTTAGAATGTATTTCTCTAATCTTCCAATTCTACTTCTTCCTTTTCTCTTCTACCCACCATAAATTATAGTGTTTAGAGATATTTGCCAACCCATGGCATATTTAATTTATATGACCTGAAATTGCTCAGGACAGAAGTATTTTACTGTGCCCATCTGTAAGAGAACTGAGTACTCTACTGTACATCAGACTTGTCCTGTGAGATGTCCTAGAGATTTGAGCCCTCAAAGAATCTATGTCTTTACTTAAATATATTAACCAGCATGGATATTCACTAAAGAGTAGGAAAAAAAGTCTACTTTTTATTTTTTATTTTGTATTTTTTAAATGTTTATGTATTTATTATGAGAGAGAGATATAAAGAGAGAGTGAACATTGGAGGGGCAGAGAGAGAGAGAGGCAGAGAATGCCAAGCAGGCTCCATGCCATCAGCATGGAGTCAGATGTAGGGCTTGAACTCACGAACCCAGGCTCACCCAGGTGCTCCTCAGGCACCCCTCTGCTTCATTTTAAAATGTTATTATATTCACACCAGGTGGTAAGTTAACAGAAGCACATTTTACTTCAATTATTCAAGTATTACCAATGCATTTGTTAGTGCAGTAACAATTAGGATCTCATCCTCAAAGTGTGTTTTGTGGGTCAGCAGTGGCCCTCATCTGGAAACTTGAAAGAAATATAAAATCCCAAACATCATCTAAGTGTTACTGAATACAGCCTTCATCTTAACACCTTGTTAACAAGACCCTCATGTGATTTGTATGCATGTTCAAGTTTGGTAAGTACCCTTTCAGGGCACTTAATTTGGTAATGGTGAGGAAGGTAGTGAGGGGGCCCTTCCAGAAGGTAGCTGAAGAAGTCCAGGTGAATGATCCTGAGGCCATGAGTAACATAGTGGCAAGTGTGAGAGGAAACTGAGGAGAGTTACAAATGTCTCCACATTCTGGAGAAAATTTTAAAAATAATTCTCGACTATAGATGCTGGCGAAGATATGGGGAAATGGGAACCCTCTTGCACTGTTGGTGGGAATGCAAAACTGGTGCAGCAGCTCTGGAAAACAGTGTGGAGGTTCCTCAAAAAATTACAAATAGATCTACCCTATGACCCAGCAATAGCACTGCTAGGAATTTACCCAAGGGATACAGGAGTGCTGATGCATAGGGGCACTTGTACCCCAATGTTTATAGCAGCTCTTTCAACAATAGCCAAATTATGGGAAAAGCCTAAATGTCCATCAACTGATGAATGGATTAAGAAGATGTGGTGTATATATACAGTGGACTACTACTTGGCAATGAGAAAGAATGAAATCCTGCCATTTGCAGCCACGTGGATGGAACTGGAGGGTATTATGCTGAGTGAAATAAGCTAGTCAGACAAAGAAAGATACCATAGGTTTTCATTCATATGTGAATCTTGAGAAACTTAACAGAAGACCATTGTGGAAGGGAAGGAGAAAAACAAAAAAAGTTACAGAGAGGGAGGGAGGCAAACCCTAAGAGACACTGAAATACAGAGAACAAACTGAGGGTTGATGGGAGGTAGGGGAGAGGGGAAAGTGGGTGATGGGCATTGAGGAGGGCACTTGTTGGGATGAGCAATGGGTGTTGTATGGAAGCCAATTTGACCATAAATTACATTTTAAAAATATAAATAAAAAAATAAATAAATAAAATCTAAAAAATCTTAAAAAAAATTCTCTTGTGTAGGGTTCACTCTCAAGTGTTCTTTTGCAATGGATCTGAGGTGAAGCCTAGGTATTATTATTGTTTAAAAGCTCCCCTGATGATTCTAAATGTGCAGTCAAGGTTGAGAACTACTGCTTTATGGATTGGCTTTAAAATAAGATATACACCTAATATTTGTAAAGCAGAATAAAAGTAAATGAAGATAAGACATGATAATAACAAAAGCGTATTAGCTTCTTAATTATACAAAAAAATAACTACGTGAAAGCTTTGATTTAGCTTTTATTTATTTTTAAGCAAATAGATTTTGTTCATTTGGGTCTTAAATTACCAAATAAAGTTTGTGTTCTCCTTCAGATTTCATTGTATAGAGTTCTTTTCAGGCTTTCAGCCCCTCAAGCCGTCATGCCTTAAATAAATTTTCTTAAATATATTGCCCGATAAAAAAAAATAGTTTCCTGTGGGGAATCACAAGGCATGAGTAATAGGTATCTAACTGTGAAATCAAATGTCTTGTTAAGAGACAAACACTTCATTAAAAAGTGAATAGTCAATTATTTCAATGCAGTAGTATTTTCTTGCTCATTTTTTATTATGAATTGATTATAAATTGATAATGGTTTTCAATATTAATATTGGGGCTCAGTTTTTTTTCTTTAAAGATTCTGCTGCACATTTCTCAAACCCAATTAACACATACCAGCAATCACCCGGATGAGCATTACTCAGAGGTTGAGTTTGTTGGCTACAAAATGAAAATTTGTTGCCTGTCACTTTCATAGGGCACAATTGTTCACAAAGAATATTAGCAATGTCAAGCAGTTCTCAAGCATCAGAGCTTCAACCAATTTATTTTTTTGCTTTTATTCTTAGACAAACTCATGCTATTTGTTTTGTTGTTCAGAAAACAATATCCATTGTGCCAGAAGTTTACATATAAACCATCTAATTCTTATAACTAGGTAGCATTAAACTCAGGTCTGCCTGACTTTTAGCCCATGAACTTTTTAACTATACATCATCTTTCCTTGTTAAGTGTCACAGAACTCAAGATAGCTGATATTTAACAATACAGTTGACCCTTGAACAACACAGGTTTAAACTGCACAGGCCCACTTATAGGCAGATTTTTTTTTTGATAGAATACAGTACTGTGAATGTATTTTCTCTTCCATATGATTTTCTTAATAAGCTTCTTTTCTAGCTTACTGTATTGTAAGAATATATTAAATAATACATAAATCATGCAAATTTGTGTTAATTAACTGCTTATGTTATGGGTAAGGTGATTCAAAAGTTATATGTGGATTTTGGGGGTGCCTGGTTGGCTCAGTCCAAAGAGCAAGTGACTCTTGTTATCAGGGTCATGAGTTCAAGTCCCATGCTGGGCATGGAGCCTACCAAAAAAAGGGTATGTGTAGATTTTTGACCCACGTACGTAGGGGGTTGGGACCCCTAATCCCTGAGATGTTCAAGGGTCAACAGCACTAAGCAGAAAATCCTTTTGCTCTTGCAAAGCATCTTTCTTTCAGTTGCCAAAAGTAGTATCATAAAACCCCTTGTATTACTTTATCCTTTTTTTTTTTTGAGACAGAAAGAGAGGGGCAGAGAGAGAGAGGGTGAGTCAGCTTCATGCCCAGCGCAGAGCCCAATGTGGAGCTCAATCCTACGACCATGAGATCATGACCTGAGATGAAATCAAGAGTCGGATGGATGCTTAACTGACTGAGACACCCAGGTGCCCCTACTTTATACTTTTGTTTAAAATTCTCTAGCCCCTCATTTCCCTCTTTGTGTGAAGTCAGGAGTCTTACTGTTAGATTCCTGTCTGCATATGCAAACTCTCATTCTGTACACCCACATCCATTTTGATCCCCATCAAAACAAATTTACTTTAGTTCTCTGAATCTGTTTGGGTTCTTCTCTGTTTCCCTGTACATATTTGCTCTGCCTGTAATGATTTTATTCCTTAATCCAATGACAAATTTCTAGCCTTCTGTATTAGTCTGGTTCTACAGAGAAGCAGAACCAATATACGATATACATATAAGAAGATTTATTCTAAGAAATTGGTTTATGTGATTATGGAGACTGAGAAGTCCCAGGATCAGCAGGTGGCAAGCTGAAGACCCAGGAGAGCTCATGGTAGAGTTCTAGTCTGAGTCCAAAGACCTGAGAACTAATGGTGCAAATTTTAGTCCAGGGTCAAAAGTAGGAGAAAACTGATGTCCCAGCTCAAAGACAGTCAGGCAGAGAGAACAAATGCTCTGTAACCTCACTGTTTTGTTCTATTCAGGCCTTCAGTGGCTGTGACCCACCCACAGCGGGAGAGCAATCTACTTTAATCAGTCTATGGATTGAAATGTTAATCTCGTCCACAAACGCCTTCACAAATAGGCCCAGAATAAGGTGTACACACGTGCGTGCATGTGTGTGTGTGTGTGTGTGTGTGTCTGTGTGTGTGTGTGTCTGTGTGTGTGTCTGCATGTTTAACGTTCATTTTTGAGAGAGAGTACATACAGGCAAGGGAGGGGTAGAGAGAGAGGAGGACAGCCCTGAAGTTGGGCGAGTCTGCTGGCATGTAAGTGAGACTGCTAAACTGGCTCCTTGTTCAGGCGGGGCACTTGGCTGTGCTCTGTAGTGAGGTTGGGGCCACCAGCTGGGCTCCCCAATCACCTCTGGTCTGGTGAGTTGCAGGCTGTGTTCCCAGGCAGGTCAGTGCCACTAATACACTCGGTGATTGTGTGAGGCTGTGCCCTGCCATGACTCCTGGTTGGATGTGACCTCAGCCTGTACTTTGTGATTGGATGGGGCCACCTGCTGGTTTTTGGGTTCAGACGGCCGCGTGTCCCGTGGGACCAGCGACTGAGGCTGTGCTCTGTGATCTGGCAGTGATGCAAGCTGTGTCCCGAAGTTGTGCTACTGAAACAGGTCATCTAGGGTGCTGTAGTTCAATCTCATCTTTGGGGCACTGAAGAAGTTTGAGCTTGAATGAAGGTGTTTAGAATTTGGCCAACACTATGTGTTCATGATAAAGATGTGACTCTGGAAGTGGGGAAATTGTGCTGGTATCTTCTCCTAGCTTAGAGTTCAGACTGGTATCTCCCAGAGCTCATGCTCCCACCTGGGTTCTGGAAGATTCCTTTTCTGGCCTTTGCAGCAAATGATAAACACATTTCATTTATGAGCTTTTACGAGCCTGAGGAAATACTATCAGATGACCTTTATATAGCTAGAAAGACAGGTGGAGTTTTGTTCATTTTCTTAGGGTCAGCAATCCTAGAACAGCTTGGTTGGGTGTTTCTTGTTTGGGTCTTTCATGAAGCTGCATTCGAGATGGCAGTAGGGATTGCAGCCTCAGAAGGCTTGCTGGGGGTTGGTGGATCTGCTTCCAAGAAGACTCCCTCATATGGCTGTTGTCCGAAGGCCTTAATTCCTCACCACATGGGCCTTTCTGCAGTGTTTCTTACAATACAGTAGTAGACCTCCCACAGAGTAAGCAAATGAGCAACTGAGAGGGAAGCAGTGGAAGGTTTTAAAAGACATTTTCTCTTTTTTTCTATATGTTTACTGCCTTTATGCAGAGTGGTTTGCAAGTGCTTCTCGCTAGGTCCTTGATCTTGAAGAAAGGACCAGATTTTTTTTAAGTTTATTTATTTATTTTGAGAACAGGGGAGGGGCAGGGAGAGAGATAGAGACTCTCAAGCAGACTCCATGCCCAGTGTGGAGTCTGACGTGAGGGTTGATCTCACGATTGCAAGATCATCACCTGAGCCGATATCAAAAGTCAAAAGCTTAACTGTGCCCCAGAACCAGATTTATATTAGCAGATTGGAACTCCTTTTTTTGTCATATTGAAGATATTGCAGATTAGTCATCCAGCCTGTGGATGGCATGTCTCACCCGTAGTCCACAGATTATCCTCACCCTCTTCCTACATTTCCAAGTGTCACATAAGCCGTAGGTTCAGTCAGTGGTTGAAAGCAGATTTTTTCATCTTCACCTTAGGAATAAGAGAATCTCATCTAAATCTCTGTCTTCTATGGAATTTTGGCTCTGCTACCCCACTTAGTATTATGCTCTGATGCACACATGTGCTCCTCAGGCTTATGCATTAGCCATTCTCTTTGTTTGGAAAGCTCTTTTGAGAATTTCACATCACTTTTGCTTTATTTCTTTAGAGAAGTCTTTATAACTGACCCATTTAAGGTAAAATGCTATTACTTTTCTGTATCTCCTACCAAAGTGTAAATTCTGCGAGTCAGGGACTTTGTTGGGTTTGTATACAGCTGTACTGCCCAATGCAATTCAGAGAAACTGGTATGTAGTGTGTACTTAGTAAATACTTTTTAAGATACATAAATGAACAAAATCATGGCATTATTTGTAGTAAGGGTGTATGTGCTTGAAAAGAGAGAAAGGAGGAAGGAAGGAAATAACATTGATTGACAAACTATTATGTGACCATCCCCTGTACTAGATATCTTGAATACATTATCATACTTAATCTGAATTTATATATCAAATAATTTTAAGTACACAATGGTTACTGACTATGTAAAGTAAGGAAGCAATACATTATATTGTGTTGTAAATAATATTTTATGGACTATAATTGCAAGCTATAAACATGAGCTATTTTGTGGTTTTCAGTATTCAACTACTGACAAATAGGATCTTGGAAATATAGATGATATGTGAAGCCCATGCTGGAATAACTCTTTGCCTTCAGTCTATTTTTTTTTTCCATAGGACCAATCATGAGAACCACAAGCAGCCCTTTGGGGCTGAAAACTTCTTTTGATCAAGCGAATTACTATTGCCTTGAGTTTACTTTATTTTCAATAAATGAAGGAATGGATTAGTTATCCCATCTTCTAAATAGCCGTCAAAAATCCTGATAGGATTCCCATTATTCTCTGAGCATTAAGTCTTTAAAATTGCAAATGGTTAAGTATTTAAGGTTTTTAGTTACATACTTTCTTGGAAACGATATCAAAATGAAGTTGTCGGAGGTCCCTAAAATCACTGCTGAGCAAATAATCCTCCAAGGCTGTCAAGGTCTAAGGGGATTTTTATTCAGCCTAGGGAGTTATCTTGTTGACAAGGAGCTTGATAAACACCAAATAGAAGAAAACCCATTTATGAGAAATGGGCCAGTTGGTACATCAAATCAGTGGTTAATCTAAACCTGGCAGAGAAACACAGGCATTGTGTCAGCTTAGTAGAATACACATGGGTCATACATTTTCTTTTTCATTTGTTCCAATCACAAACCAATTTGACTTTGTGGCTTGTGTGCTGAAGAGTCTATCCATGGATGTATGAGGAGAAATTGAGAAATGGCGTGCAGAAAATTTAGATTATATAATCCATTTAGGGAAATACTTAATATAGCAAGTTGTAATCAAGTCTTCTGTACTGCTTTAAAAATGTGAATATAGATTAGTTTGCAGGATAAGTTATGAAAAGTTCAAATATATGTGCATTATTTTCAGCAATCTGAAAGAATAATTACTGAAGCTGAAATTTAAAAATTTTTTAAGAAATTGAGAGTATGATAATTAAATCTGAAATAATAATTAGATCTTTTGACAAGGCAACAGAAATCTTATTCAAGCTTCATGCCATTGATGAACAGCTCTACATGGAGAAATCTTGGCCTGAGGTGGGCAAACATAAGGACAGGATTGAGGAGCCCTGAGTCCCAGTTCTTGTTTTAAGAGACTCTCGTGATTTGACCTGGATTAACTCAGTTCATTTTACACGATTCAATCTCCTTCTCTATGACTGAAGATTTATACTAGATCTATAGTTCTGGTTTTTAGGTTTCAGAACTTTCTTTAAAATACGTATTAAAGCATCATGTCTAAGCCTAAGCTAGAAAACAATAACAACAAAATAGGTCTGCTTTGGTTGGGGTTGGGACAGGGTGGTAACTGAGCACTTACATTTTCCTGGTCCTAACTCATACTCCTATTCCCCATGAGCGTTTCCAGAGAAGACAATAGAAATATTTTATTTTTGGTAAATAGCCCTTATGTTCTTTCCAGTTCTAATGCTTTGATATTTTGTGCTTTTAAATAATGACAAACTCCCTTTGGATCAGAATTCCATTTTGAATTATGTGAAATGATTTCTTTATTCAACAAATATTTATTGAGCTACTAAGCATTATTTAGGTGCTAGAATAAATGAATGAACAAACATAGAAACAAAGAAATTTTTTTTTCACTCATGGAGCCTAAATCTGTGAGGAATGACATAATAAAAAAATAAATATTTTGTATGCCAAATGATAAGTGCTATAAAGAAAGATAAGCATGTGAGAGGGCTGGAGCTTCCAGGATGGGGAGTCTATATTGTTATTTCATGTAGGATGGTCAGGAAAGTCTTCACTGAAGAGAGAACACAGAAAGCAGAGACTCTGAAGTAAGGGCATACTTGGCATGTCCATAAACAAGCAAAGGGACCCATGTGGCTTGGTTGGACTGGGCAAAGGGAAGAGATGTATAAGATGATATTACAGAGGTCTTGGGAGAGGGAGAATAGAGAGATGATGCAAATCATGTAGGACTTCTAGGCCATTGGAGGGTCTTTAGATTTACTCCAAGTCCCAGTCATGGGAGGGTTTTGAGCACAGAAGTAATGTTATGTAATGTATGTTATAAAGTGGATTGCCCTGGCTATTGTGTCGAGAATAGCTTTAAAGAGGTCAAATACAGAGGAGATATCAGTTCAGAGGTCAATAGAACAACCTGGGTGAGATGTGTGATGGCTTGGACTAAGGTAGTAGTGGCAAAATAGTGAGAAATTAGTAGCTTCTGGATATATTTGGAAGATAAAGCCAACAATATATTGGTGGACTGGATATGTGATATATGAGAAAGAGAGAAAACAAGGATGATTCCAACTCTTGAAGCTGGGCAACTGGAATGATGGAGATGGTGAGATGGAAAATCCTGCCAAAGGAACAGATTTGGGAGTAAGATAATCCAGAGCTATGATTTGGGCATATGCTTAGTAGACATTCTGGTGGATATTGAGTAAGTAATTGGATATATGAGTCTTGAGATAAGGCAAGAGTTCTAGGTTGATTATTAAATTGAGAGCAATGAGCATATGGATCATAATTGAAAGGTATCACCCAGGGTATGAGTGCGGATTGAGGGGAATTTAAGTACTGAACATTCCAACTTGAGAAAGTAGAGAAAGAAGGAGAAGCAAATGAAAGAGACTGGAAAGAATGGTTAGTGATACAGAAGTGGAATCAAGAGAAAGTGCATGGAAACCAATTGAAGAAAGGGTTTTGACAAGGAGTAAGTGATTAACTGGTTCAAATGTTACAGATATGTTAAATAAGGTGAGGTCTGAGCAGGAGGAGGAGGAGAACACTGGTGACTACAAGACTGAATGAAGTAGAGACCTTGATTAGATTGCATTCATAGAAAAAACTTCATCAGGGAGTACGATACATTTTTGATGAGTTTTGCTATAAAGGTGGGCAGAGTGAAGATGACATGGTAACAAGAATTCACTTATAAGATGAAGTATATTACTGCATGTTTGTGTGCTACTGGGGGGATGACCCAATAGAGATGGGGAAATGTGATGATGCCTTAAAGAGAGAATTCCTAGAACAATGCTCTTGAGTAGGTACAGGATATTGGGACCTAGGGCACGAGTGGAGAGGTAATCCTAAAATAGAAGGAAAGAAAGAGGTCGTAATCTGGGGATGGAGGCATTAAAGGTTTGAGGAAGATGAAAATGCTCTAAAATGCTCACAAGGAAAAATCAAAGTATATGGTAGGAGAATATAATATGATGGCTTGGGCAGCATGAAGGGACTACTTGAGGTTAGTGCTCTTGACTTTAAAGTGAGACCAGTCAGCATGGTTCTGTGTTTTTATCCTGCTACTTGCAGGTGCTGTGTGAGGAAGGAGATTAGAATATAATGGGGATAGTGAACTGTGAAAAAAAAAATCACAAGATTGTAGGTTCCAGTGTGTAGAAGAAAATCTGGTACCAGAAGAATGAGGAAACATGAAGGAGGGGCAGGTTGCAAAATAGAGTAATGTTTAATACTGAGACTGTGAGGGAGATGTCATTTAGGGCAGTGTGTGGCTTAAGAGGGGAGGAGATCAAAATTATTTAAAGAGTAGAGGTCAGTGAACTGCCTGGCTTTTAAAATCACCAAGAATTATGACAGCAGTAGAGTTGTAGAAAATGACAGTGAACTATATCTCAATTATGTTATGAAAATGATGCTGTATTTTAATT